>NC_056729.1:68901012-68966012 GCF_019279795.1 Protopterus annectens
ATAAGCCAAAGGGCAGTGCAGACAATTAGTAATGCATTAAGCCAGCCTTGAATCTGAGGTATCTTCTGCACGATGGTCTTATTGGGATATGCAGGTATGCCTCTTTTAGGTCTAAAGTCACCAGTCAAGCATTCTTGCCCAGCATGGGCAGAAGCTGCTGCAAAGTTAGCATTTTGAATTTTGGAATGTCCAGGTATGTGTTCAAAATCGATAAATCCAGTATTGGCCTCCAGGCCTTGTCCTTTCTGGGTACCAAGAACAGTCTTGAGTAAAAACCTTGTCCTTTTTCCTGTTCTGGTACTGTCTGAATGGCCCCCATATCCATGAAGGACATAACCTGTTTCTGTGCCTCTGCCCATTGATTTTTTAGCAGATCTGGACAACCATTTGCCATTGGCAAAGTGTGGAAATGGAATCTGTATCCCTGTGATACGATGCTTAGTACCCACTTGTCTTGGGTTATTAACTGCCAATTTTGAGCAAAAAGTGCTAATTCTCCCCTTATGGGTGCTGCCAAAAGATAAGTGCTTGGTGTAGGCAGAGGGGAGTCATTGGGATTGCTTTCTGTAGGTTTGTGCTTTATCCCCTCCAGATTTGGAGGTATAAGCGCCCCATTGCTTTGGCCTGTATTAATCTTGCGCCTGGTATCTGGAACCATTAGGGCGTCTGGATTTGCCCCTTTGAGCTCTGTCTGACACAGGAAAGGACCAATTTTGCGCAGACCAGTGTCTAGTGAATCTTGGTGGCTACACTTGTAAGAAGTCTTTAACAGTTTGCATAGACTTCTGCCTTAATACCAAACAGAGAATCATGCTGTAAAGGTGCATCTAGTAATTTAGCTTTGACATGATCAGGCAAATTTTGTTCCTTTAACCAGGCATGCCTCCTAATCACAGATCCAGTAACTGCGGCCCTGCAGGAGGCCTCTAAGGAATCAAAACCACATTGCAAAGTATGCTTTCCAACTTGTTCAGCTGCATGCAATAATTCCTGCAATTCTTTATTTTCTGCACATTCTGAAAACAACATCATTTTCTGTTTCAGGAATCCCGTAACATGTTGCTGGTATTTAATCATATGAAATTGACAGTTTAAGGCCCTGATTTCCAAGGTTTCAGATGTATAAACCTTTTTTCCCCATCTGTCTAGTGCCCTTGAATCTCTGTCAGAGGGTGTAGGATTTTTTGCTGCTGAGGCCTTAACTCCCCTTTGGACCCTGTGAAATAGTTTCAGGATCAGCAGCAGTGTTTCTAAATAAAAATGTAAGCGAATCAGGTACCCTGTAATATCTGTCAGGCTTACTGGGAGCCGGAGGTAAGGAGTCTGGGTTCAAGCTTGACTCCAAAAACACATCATCCACAATGTCTAAAAGAGGGGGGATGGCTAAAGGCTTGTGCTGAGGGAGAAGGAAAACTCTGAGCCTCTTTTTTGATTCTGAGAAATCTTGACTCTCCCAGTGAAAATGCTCCCTCAAAGTATTTCTCCAAATGAATAATCCTCAGGAGGAGATGCAGATGGAATAGACTCCACAGCATCAGAATCCTCATAGGGAGGTATAGACAATTCCTGATCAGAAGAGGAATCAGAAGAAATAGAAACCTGATCTGAAGATTCATAATCAGTGTCTTGCTTAGGCCTCTTATCTGGACGGGGATGGGTATCCCTGATCAAGGTAATAAGGTCTTCAGCCATTTTGATCATCTGTTTTTTAGGCATAGAGACCTGTGCACGTGGCTCATGCGTCGGTTTTTTAGTTTTAGAAGTTGCTTTTATCTTTGGTTTTGCAGTTGTTGTCGGTTTGATATACAAATGTTGAGGTCTGAATACACCCTCAGAAGCCAGTGATTGTACAGCGGCTCCGGACCCATCTGAGGGAGATACATCCATCAGTCCAATACCTTGAGTATCCTGCAGCATGCCAGACTCCACATGGGTGTCGGTAGAGGCCTGCGACTCGAAGGTAGTAGGTATCAGGGGCTGTGAAAGCACCTCACTGAGTACCAATGAACCGGCGACTGGTTTAGGAGAAGCTTCGTTGTCGGTTTTGGATCTCGACTGCCTATCTCTGTCCTTTTCTTTGCGTTTTTTATGTACCCCGGTAGTCTGATTGCTATCAGACGACATTTCTGGGTAGTCAAATCTGTTTCCAAAATACTTTGATGCAAAAATATACTGACGCTTAATAGTGTGTTGGTTAAATCTAGCACAAAACCAACAGCCAGGCACGTTGTGATCAGGGCCTAGGCAAGGAATACAGTATAAATGGAAATCCTTATGAGGTATTTGCTTCCCACAAGTAATACAATTATTAACTTTTTCTGACATTGGTAAAAAGCAAGAAAAAAGTTTCCCTAACGGGGTACTTCACTTTAGTGAAGACTTCGGTTCTGAAACTCAAACTCGAATTTTTCAGTAGTCGGCCGACTGGCACTTGCGAAAATGCTTCTGCTTCAGGCACCGTGCGGCAAGAAAGACCAAAGAAAACGGCGCCGGCTGCAGGTTTTATACCCCTGATGACCTGACATCATGGAAGAGGAGCCAGCAACTGATGCAGGACTCAAATACTTTGGAATTCAGGCCGACTGAGGGCAACCTGCCAGCAGAATACCCAAATGTAACCACTGCAACAGTGAAACACAAAGAACATCTACCGAGTTTGATGGAGAGTTTTATTTGCATAGAGATGCTATTCTAGAGTTAAGCAACACATTAGGAGTAGAGCAAGTCTCCTGCAACATTATTTGACTTATTTGTAGGTTTTCTTCCCTCCATAAACACCTGTTGCACATCCTCATGGAACAAGTGCATAAAAGGTATCAAAATAGAATTGTTCAGGTTGTAAAACACAATTACACTAAGATGGAATGTACCATTTACCCCTAATGCTGTGTGAGCAGATCCAGTCTGTGAAGAAGGTTGTGGTATTTGCTCTTGGCGAATTCCATCAAAAGGGAGAACCAACTTTGCCTGGGCCAAAAGGGGGTTACCCCAATGATCTTCAATAATTCTTTCCAAATCTTTAAAAGTACCTTGAGAAATCACTTGAAATGGAGGAACTGCATACAGGAACATTCTTGACCATGGGAATAAGACAGCATTTGTCATCCAAATAAAGCTACAAGGAAGTCTTGAACAGAATCTGTTCTGAAAGGAAGCAAAGAGGTCTACCAGAGGTGTTCCCCATATGAGTAAAGTCCTGGAAAACCTCTACAAGGAGCTTCCACTCATGAGGGTCTGACAAAGATCTGCTTAGCCTGTCTGCCCCTGTGCTTTGTTCGGACAGAATGTATGAGGCTTGAGAATCAGAGAATGCTGTCCAGCCAACTCTCAGGCTCAACTGCATTATTGTCAACCAGCAAAAAAGGGCATTACCTTGTATTCCCCTTGCTTGCTCAGATACCACACATCACGATAGTGTTGTCCGTGACCACTAGAACAGGACCCAGAGTCCATACGTGGTAAGAACTTAATGCATGAATTTCTGCCAGAATCTCATTTACATGTATGTGCTTTAGCATGTCCTGAGGACACCACAAGCCTTGCACTTGAAGTCCCATGGACACTGCTCCCTAGTAAAATCAGAACAGTCCATCCAGACAGATTGGTCTGAGGTATAACGACAGAAAGGAAGGCCTGGATTCAAAGACAGTTGATCCTTCCACCACTGCAGTTCATGTTTCACAAATCTCAGTACCAGTATCGAGAAATCCAAGGGATGAAGATGCTGGATCCAACAATTCTTCACGTATCATTGAATTTGTGTTATGTATAGTTTGGCTAGTGGTATAATGAAGATCACTGATGCCATAAGGCCCAGAATTCTGAGGAACTCTCTTGCTAAGGCCACATCTGGAAGACTGAAATAAGTCTTGATTAGTGTACTTTGCAGAAAGGCCATATTTTACTATGTCATTCCAATAACCAGGAAAATAATTTAAGAGGCTGTAAGGAAGGACCTTTGAAGGTTCAGTTTGAAGCCCAGGTGGTAAAGGAGGTACAACACCTTTGCCTATGGACTACAAGCACCTGTATACAAAATATGCACAAATTAGCAAGTCTAAATAAGAAAAAAATGAGGATCAGTAGGGTTCTGCAACAGGCAACCACAGGCCAGACATTTTGCAAAATACTCGAGGTGCAGTAGATCGCACAAAGGGTAATGCAGAAATTGATGATCTAAGTCAGACATAGCAAATTTCAAAAATGTCTTGAAATTATGAGCAAAACGAATATAAACAGTGTCCTTGAGATCAGGCATCACCATGAAACAGTGATCCGGAAACAACACAAGGACAGACTAAGGTGAGCATTCTGAATTTCAGAACTTGTACAAAGGTGTTTAGAAAATACAACTCTAGGAAAGGGCTCCAGGAGTGCTTCTTTTGTGGTACCAAAAAGATTCTGGATTAAAATCCTTTGCCTTTATGCATCAAGACACTGGGTCTATGACTCCTGCTTCAACTATGCAAACAAGCACTAGAGGAATCAGCTCTGTCTGGTCTGGTTCCATGTAGGGGAATCCTCCTGAAAGGGGGAGAATTTATCCACTGCCAAGTGTATCCTCTCTGAATTATTCTCACAGCCCATTTGTATGAAACTATTTGCATCCAGGCTGCAAGGCTGAGACGCAGCTTGGGGGAAGGAGGAAAAGAGGGGGGGGTGATAGCTAGGAATGCTTTGAGACTCTGCATAGTCATTCTTTTGCAGGGGGTTGATTCTTTTTCAGAATGGAGACCTTCTTATTTGGTTTTGAAGAACTATCTACCTGCCAGTCCCTTTTGGATCCCTGACTTTTGTTTGACTGACACTTTTTTTTTTGTTCTTCTGCCGCTTGAAGGAAGACACCTTGTTTGGGGAGAATTTGGGTACATAAACCATCCTAGCTATCCCATGCATTAATGTGCCTCTATTATCCCACTGTTTGAAATCTGTGTAACAGAGGGCCCCAAACATAAAAATTCAGAACTTAAAGGGAGGGTGGATTCAAAATTCCGACTTTTAAATCATAAGAGAAATTCTCATTATGTAAAGAAGCATGCAGTCTTAATACAACAGAAGCAGTAGCATTTCTCGAGACTGTATCTGCATATTCAAGGAAACCTCACAAGACATGCTTTGAAACCTGTGTCAAATCAGAAACAATTTCATTCATATAAGATTTTTGCTCTGCAGATAAGGATGCATCAAAATCATCCAAACTGTAGACACACTGTAAAATAAATTTCCACATAGAGCCTTGATAACTTAACATTCTAAAGGCTAGATTACTAAAAAGAGGCATCCCTTTTTCCTGAAGATGTAACCATTTGCCCTCATTATCGAGAAGTGTCAGATTAGATGAAGTAAATGACCTTTCATATCAGCAAGCAGCCTGGGAGACCACAGCTGGTTCAGCAGTCAAACAAGAGACCTGTCATATCAGATGAGTGCCTATATTTTCCCTGAGCCTTCTTAGGGACTGCTGTAACACATACTGTTGTCTTGCAGGCAGCTTTATAAACATCTTCCAAGGCCGGGGGGGGGGGGCAGCCACAGAATTGGGCATCTTGTCCTCTATAAGGTCATTTACACTGCCTAGCAATGAGGTAGTTCATGACTACTCCCAAGCAAAAGCATCACTAAATCTAGCAATCACCTGAGGAAAACTGAACATTTGTTAGGACTTACGCTCAGGCTCACCTTCCGAAAAATCAGAGTGATTGGACTTTGTGTCAACTAGGAAATCACCATTGCTCTCATCAGATTCCTCATTCTCTGAAACAGAAATGTCTCTACCCAGACTTACACTAGTGCCACGCGTGGGTCAGAACAGCCAGAACTGGGTGCCTGGAGAACATGGTTAGCCAAGAAAACCGCACCAGCCTTATTATCATGATGCTTCTGTTTCTTTTATTTTTGTGTATGTCAACTTCACTATTAGACAAATATCTGGGGAGACATTATTATGTCTGTCAAGGGTCTCTTACCAACGACTACTCTTGCACTTAAAGGCATTGGTTCTCCCGTACCTGCACCATAGGCTTAGGCATAGTTATGTTTTGTTTTTTCTTTTTAGGTGCAATCAGCGTTAATGATTTGGGGGAGGGGTACCAGAGCTACAGCTCATCAAATTAGGGGAAAGAACACCGGCCAGAATAATAAACTAACAGTACTATATTACGTATATCACAGTAACTTCAGAGTTTCAAGTAATAATTACGCCCCCACAGAACTAATACTACTAAACTGTGCTATTGTCACATTTTGAAATGTGTGCAGAATTCTTTTACAACTGAAAGAAGTTAAAGAATTTCTAGTATAAAGTCCAAACACTCAAGCAACCAATGTGCCAGACTAGTGTTAAAAAATAGCTCTACACAAGGTACCATAATATTCGGCCATAAAATAAGATTTAATATCAATTTAAACTACATTTTCTCCACAGTACATTCAACTAACTTCATTTGCTGTAAAATTGCAATCTGAAGTTAAAACACACACACAGCAGAACAAGTCCTACATATAGTAAATAATGTATAAATGCTGAAAAAGAAATCCAGGTTCTGCAATATTTTCCTTTAAAAAGATGAAAATAAATTAGAGTGGAAATAGCAAAGACAGGCATGATTAATTTGCAGTTCTGACTGCACGAGACAGTCCATAGATGTCTAACAGACAACATACACACTGTACTTCTGAGAGAAATACTGAATGTTTTCTCAGAAACAGTAAAAACAAACATTTATCAAATATAGAAGCCAAATAAGGACTGCTTCTTCTTCTTTCGGCTTTTCCCGGTTAGGGGTCGCCACAGTGGATCATCTGTCCACTCATGATTGGCAGTGGAGTTTTACAGTGTCGAGTTGCCAGCCTGGCGCCCATTCTTCCACAGAAGACACACACACCTATGGTCAATTTAGAGTATCCAATCCACCTACTGCATATCTTTGGGATGTGGGAGGAAACTGGAGCACCCGGAGGAAACCCACGCGACCACAGGGAGGACATGCAGACTCCGCACAGAAGGCACCCCAGCCGAGAATCGAACCAGAGAATCTCTTGCTGTGAGGCGGCAATACTAACTGCTGCACCACTGTGGCTGCTACAAGCAGAAATTCCCACAGGATTTACTGTAAACATTGACATATTTTTTTATAATAAATCTAAATAAAATGAGAGGAAGGCGTCCCGAAATGTGGCTTATCTGAGCAGTAAGCTGGAAAAATCAGCATTGCACCCAGTGAAGAGTCTGAGGACTTGTTTTTTGGATGTCAGAAAGACTGAACACTCACTTCCTGTGCTAGCTGAAGGCTTCTCTCTCAGGATATGCTCAGCCAATCAATTGCTGCAGGGAGAGAAGTCCACTTTTGAAAGCTGGCCAGCACTGGATTACCTTGGCAGATTACCAAAAATGACATCAAGACAGTGGGGATGCTGAACATCTTAAAAGTGACTTAAAGCAAAGAGTAAGAGTGAAAGATTATGAAATATGGGAAAGAAACAGGCAGAGATATAAATGTTCTCTGGGGAAAATAAGGGAGGTCCAGGTCAAGCTAGATGAAGAATGTCATCTAGGAATACAAGACTGAGTAGAGTCACAAACCAGTTTAACTGACACACTTGTAAGAAAGTCAGGATGTAAGGTATGGGTAGCTCTTCTGGACCAACCCCCTAGGGCCCAAAAATACTGGCCTGTAAGATAAGGCAAGTAAAGTAGAAAGGATAATTTACAAGATCAGACAGCCAAGGCACTAGGGGGTAACCCATTACACAGCAAATATTGCCTGTTCATATTTGCATTAATAATTCCAAAACCATGTTACATACAAGGTATCAGAATATTTTATCTTGAAGCATACATGATGACCTCTGTCAATGACTGTTTGTTAGAAGTCTAAGGTAATAACTTAATTTTTAAAGGCTGAAGCCACACCCACTGGGAGTTAAAGGTACACACTTCAAAGGGCTGTACTGGACCCTGAAGAAATATTTTGAGACTTTCAAAGCCTATTGTGAAGAGCTGTATACTCAGGGCAGGAAGTCTGATCACTTGAGGCAACAGAAGCATGATTTCCTGGAGGACATAGGTTTAAGGAGCTTTCTGAGGTGGGTTAACAAAATCTTCTAAGGAAGAAGAAACTAAGCAATGTTAAAGAAACAGCTTAAGGGAAAAATCACCTGAGACTGACAGACTTACAGTGGAGATCTGGAAGTAAGTGTGTGTGTGTGTGTGTGTGTGTGTGTGTGTGTGTGTGTGTGTGTGTGTGTGTGTGTGTTTGTGTGTGTTTGTGTGTGTGTGTGTGTGTGTGTGTGTGTGTGTGTGTGTGTGTGTGTGTGTGTGTGTGTGTGTGTGTGTGTGTGTGTGTGTGTGTGTGTGTGTGTGTGTGTGTAAAAAACAGAGAGCAGGATCCTGGAGATATGGATACAGCTACTTACCAAAATTTTGCAAGAGAGATGTAAGCCCTCCCTTGTGGAAAATAAAAGCAGTAATAGTGGTGATACTTGAACAGAAAGTCCCTGTGGACCCAGCCTCTTAAAGGCCATTTTCAATTTTAAACCAGGATTATAAGATCTTCATATTGACAAAAGCTCAGAGAATGGATTCCATTATGCTTAAACTTCTTAACAAGAACCAATGTGAGTTTATGAAGAGTGAACAAACATTTAACATTTTTTCAATTTTACAGCTGAAGAAAAATCTAAAATGAAGGAAGGAAGTGCCTATTTATGCTGTCAGCTTGAATTCAGGGAAGGGAGGCCTAATAAAATTTTGGGTGAAACACAGAAGGGACAACCTTTGGGTATCCTCATTTACAGAGGATATTAAGCCCTATTTCTGAGGCTAAGCACGGTGAAAGGTTGAGTAAAGAGGGAAAGGGAAACTAGATGCTCTGTTACTATAACAGATAAACAACGGAAATGGATATGTCTGGCCCCTAAAAATGCCAACAAGTTCCACACACTTTAGAAGTTTTGGATGGAAATGTCTCCACAGATAATTTCATACTCCTGTTAAACTAGTCAAGATGTTTAAGTCAATCCCCCCAAAAATTCCTGGTGATGTGAAAGTGGACTAAAGGACATTTGGGAGCATACATTTTCGGAAAGGGGAGCACTGGCAATCTTTAAGGGGCAGGTCCAGACCCTGATTAAGGTCCTAAGGTATGAAAAGTGGTAAATATGTCCATCTTTCTATTTACAAAAACAAAAGGCTTATTTTTATGTGGCAGTTATTAAACTAGGTCTACGGGGAGGCACAACAGCATCCTAGAAGTGGGGAGAAGTGAGTGAACTGGGTATCAGCAATAGTTAGAAATTTTCACATGAGAAAGTGTTAAAATGGGAATGGTGAAGTTACTTGTGTTATCTACTGTGAGAATTATTTGGAAAGGCCATAATACACTATTACTGTTGTATGTTTTATGAAATATGTAAATAAGAAGTGTTTCAACAGAAAAAAATAGCCCAAAGATGAGCAAAACAAGGATAAGTTGGGACAGTTAAAGGTTTCCCGTCATCCATAAGGGACATAGGCGCTAAACCTGTGGTGAATTTGCATTTTCCCATACATTCATCTGAATTATCTTTGAATAGAGTAAGATGAGTACTTTGCTTTATTTGGAGTGGAAGATGGTTCCACAGAAAAGGTATTCGCTGCGATACACAGCTATCCTCTAACATGTTCTTTTTCTGCTGCAAAAGAGAGACAGATCCCCTGATTGCTGCACGTGCTACCACTGGACTTGAGAAAGTGAAATCAATCTGACAGGATAAGGTCTGTAAAGGATTTATACGTAAAGCAGGGGTCACTACTAAGTAGTCAGTTTTACACAGTTCTAGCTAGCATAACTGTTGAGAGCTATACAAATGTGATTTATATGGGAGACTGGAAGAACATTTGGCAACATTTACTAGAGGTTTGTTGTGCTTTGGTTAATTTGATTAGAATCTGGTCATTATAAAAGACACATAAATAGTACAAAAGTAAGAAGGTGTTAGCAATGTTTATCCATGCTTAATCACAAAGGTATGATTTGACTTTGTAAAGAAGTCTCAGCTTTTGGTTTATTTTGAGCAAAGCACAGCTGACGTAGTGGTCCAATTTAGGTTTTGCTCATCTCATCCTTAACAGTTTAATGTGGGTTACAGGTTATGTGATGGTTTTGTTTAATGACATATTGCTGAATTTATTTGGGCTAATTTGGGAAGAGGCAAATTTGGGAAGAGGCAGCAGCAAACAGAAGTATCTTTTTTAGCATTTAAGCGCAGCTTTGGTTTGGTTAGCCAGTCTTCCATGCAAATAAAGGATTCTACAGTGGTCTGGAAATGTGATCTCAAAACTGAAGTATAATACTGTAGAGACAGTATCATACTGAACTACTGTAGCATGTTTGAAGGTAGTATGCATCTGATTAATGAAGATTTTGAAAAGAAAGGTTTCAAGAATGGATCCTTGTGACACTCTTTTAAGAGCAGTTAGTGAGATACAGTATAACATGTCTTCTACAGGTCTAATAATAAGGAAGTCATGATTTCACAATGGTGACACTATTTATGGAGGACAGCAGTGTTGTTTCTGTATTACGTCTTGGCAAAAATCCATATTCAGTTGGTTAAGAAATGTTGGTTTAACTGGATTAACATGGGCCTGCTAAAGTACAGTATTAAGCACTGTTCAAATGACTGGTAGACAAGTTAATATATATCTAAGTAACATAACCCAAAATTGGATGCACAGGATCAAAGATAATGCATTTTCTCTGCAGTTACAAATTTGTGCTATAAGCTTTGCATTATTAATTTCAAAGTAATTTACGGAGTACCTGATGATAGACTATGTAATTGCTGGATAAAATCTGAACTGCTGTTTGGGGCCTTAATTGCACAATTGCAGAAATGTGTACAGCTGATTTAATTCATTATGCAAATGATTTTATTAAATATTATAATTTTCATAATTCTGTGCTTGACAGGCCTAACCAGTACTGCATTCTACTGACCTGGAGAAATAAAAAGTACAGTTCTGTACACTTACCATAAATGTAGATATTAGAGTGTATTCACTGTTGCAGTCATCACATTTGGGTTATCTGCCTGCAGGTAGCCCTCAGCCGGCCTGAATACCAGAGTCTTGGATTCCTGGGTCGGATGCTGTCTCTTCTTCCATGACGTCACGTCATCAGAGGTATAAAATATGCAACCGATGCCATTACATCACATTTTCTTGTCCCAGGTGTCAGGTGCCCCCACAATGGGAAGCAATTATAAGTTATGGTACCCCTCCGACAAAAAGCAAATACACCAGAAAGCTTAAATACATCAAACAAGAAGGAAAGGTAGAGCGAAGAGAAGTCAGGGAGCTGGAGGGAAGGTAACCAGGACTGCAACAGTGAATACACTCGAACATCTACATTTATGGTAAGTTTACACAACTGTACAATGTTCTTCGTGTTTCACTGTTGCAGTCATCACATTTGGGTAGATTCCCAAAGCTAAGGAAGGGAGGAGGAAGCTGGAAAGCATTGGGGCCAATTATTAAGCCCTGCAGACTGCAGTGCCAAAACCAGCTCTGGATTTAGAAAAAATAGGCATGTGGTAATGCTTGGTGAAGGTATGTACAGAGCTCCAGGTAGCAGCTTCTAGGATGTCCTTGGTAGGGACACCTCTGAGAAAGGCTGTAGAGGTAAATGCAGCCCTGGTGGAATGTGATTTTATCCCCTGTGGGGTAGGTTTTCCATGGTGCTTATAGCAGAACTGAATGCAATGGGCTATCCACTTAGAAATGATTTGCTTTGAAATAGCCTTCCCGTCTGCCCTAGCAGCAAAGCCAACTAGCAGCTGTTCAGATTTTCAGAGAGGCTTAGTCATGTCCAAATAAAATCGAAGTTGTTGTGCACGTCCAAAGAGTGCAGTATTCGTTCTTCCTTTGTTTTGTGGATTCGGGAAAAAGGTAGGCAAATTAATGGACTGATTAAGGGCCACACTAGACACCACCTTGGGCATAAAAGGAAGGGTTGGTCCCGAGGGAAACCCTGTATGCATGGAAGATAATGAAGGGCTCCACTGCCATGAGGGCCTGTAATTCAGACACACTTCTTGCTGAAGTGATGGCTAGAGAGAAGGCTGTTTTCCAAGAAAGGAATTTCAACTCTGCAGTTGCAGCTGGCTCAAAAGGAGTTAGAGTGAGCTTTTCCAATACAAAGTGTTAAGGTCCTAGGCAGGAGTAGGGGCTCTCCTGGGAGGGTATTTTTTTGGCCCCTCTGAGGAATTCCTTTAGCAGGGAGTGAGAGAAGAGGAGTGATTCAGTATTATAATGTGCTGAAATGGCAGAGGCATGAATTTTAATAGATGAGAAGGATAGGCCTTTGTGGAGCAGTTCTGTTAAGTACTGAAGAATATGAGGTAAGCTGGGCACCGTTGTGCCCATCCCCCAAGTCTGGCTCCAGGAACATTATCTTTTGCACTTTTCAGCATAGAATTTTCTAGCACTAGGTCTCCTTGCCTCCAGAATGACATCTAGCACCTGTTTAATGAGGGATGCTGTTGAAGAGCTCAAGGAATTAGCCTGGCTGCAAGGTTCAGGGTTTGAAGCTGAGGGTGCAGAATCTGGCCCACCTGCTGGGACAGCAGGGAAGGGATCTGAGGCAGGTGCCATGGTTCCAGCAGTGTCATACTGTGCAAGAGGGGGTACCAGTGCTGGTGTGGCCATTCTGGTGCAATCAATATTGTCCTTGGTTTGTCCTGTTTGATCTTTAGCAGAACCTTCGAGAGGAGAAGCAGAGGGGGAAAGGCTTAAACAGAGGCTTTTCCAGGTAAAGGACAGGGCATCCACATTCCCAGCTTGACTGTGGGAAGTCCTTGTGCAGAATTTGTCCAGTTGGTAGTTCTGAGGGGAGGCAAACAGGTCTATCTCTGGGGTGCCCCAGGTTGAATATTTTTGGTTCCAGTTTCCATTTGTGTGGGTCCATGAGATTTCTGCTTAGGTCATCTGCCAGTGAATTTAGCTTGCCTGGCAGGAATTGAGCTTGTAGGTGCACTTGGCAGTTCAAGGCTGTGTTCCACAGAGCTATAGCTAGTCTGCAGAGAGGGTAGGAGTGGGTTCCCCCTTGCTTATGTACCACATAACTGTGGTGTTGTCTGTCTTTACCAATAATTGTCCTGGAAGAATGTGGTCCTTGAAGGCTGTCAGGGAATTCTGTACAGCTAACCATTTCTTTTTGGTTGATATGCACGTGCATCTGTCACGGGTTCCATTTGCCCTGAATGCACTGCCCTGCCAAGTGAGCCCCCCATGCATAGTCTGAAGTGTCTGTTGTTAGGGTCTGGGCGGCAGGGAGTAGAGTAAAAGGGAGCTTCCTGTTATGGTAGCAGGCCTCTGCCCACCAAAGGAACTCATCTTTATACAAGGAATCATTGATTCCAGGTCCTGAGAATGTTGACACCATAGGCTTTTTAGATACCATTGCAGTTTCCTCATATGCAGTCTTGTATATGGAATTAGTAGAATGCAAGAGGCCATGAACCCCAGGGATTGCAGAATTTTCCTTGTAGATAGCTGGGTCTTTGTGGCCAGTAGTTTGAAGTAGGTTGTCAAATAAACTTGTTTCTCTGGAGTCAGGAAAGCCATCTGGACAGTTGTATTCAAGCTTGCTCCCAGGAATACAATTTGTTAGCAGAGTACTAGGTGAGATTTATTTTCGTTTATGGTGTATCCCAGTGAGTTTAGACATTTCTTTACGAATGTCAGATGTTTTAATAGCAATTCCTGGCTTTCTGCCTGAATCAGACAATTGTCCAAGTATGGGTATATTTGAATATTTCGCTGCCTGCAAAATGTAATGGCTGAAGATAGACACTTTGTGAATATCCTGGGCGCAGTAGATAAGCCAAAGGGAAGCGCAGAGAACTGAAAGTGCATGGAGCCTGCCCTGAAGCGTAGGTATTTCCTGCAAGATTCCCTTAGTGGAATGTGCAGGTAAGCTTCCTTTAAGTCTAAGGTTGCCAACCAGGCATCTTTGCCTATCATAGGAAGCAGCTGTTGAAGTGTTAGCATCTTGAATTTTGGAATTACCAAAAAGGTGTTTAGAATAGAGAGGTCCAGGATAGGACGCCAGAAGCTGTCATTTCTGGGCAGCAGGAAAAGTCTTGAATAAAAACCTTGTCTCCTTTCTTCTGCTGGAAGAGGCTGAATAGCCCTGATACTTAGAAGAGAGAAACCCCTTAGGTGGAGGTGGCTGTAGAGTGGGTCTAATGTTAAGTGGAAATGTTTTTCTAATGTTAAGCTTTTTTGTTTGAGGAGTAGCAAACATAATGCAATTTCCTATCCATTTTGAAAATGAAATTCTTGGAAGTGCTTTTCCTTGTGCCCCCAGCAGCATGCTACAACAGGCTGGTCAGTCTTTCTTTAACTTTTAGTTCTGTCCAAGTAGTGCAAATTGTGCTGTGGCCAGTGTCAGGTCAGATAGGGCGTGGCCAGGGGCCGCAGTTTGACATATGACATGCTCTTTAACAGACAGGTACCCATGCTATCTGCCAGTGGGAGCCTTATCAGAATCCTCTGGGCTGCTCTGTTCTGATCTTCAGTAAGACCTTGGTCATTAATGGGAGAGGTGGAAAGCACAAACTGGGACTGCAGCTATATATTTGAGTTTCAAAGAGTTTCCCATAGATTCATTGCCAGTCTGCAAAGGGGGTGAGATGGGTGCCCTGCCCTATGCGTACTACATAACTGTGGTGTTGGTTATATAGAGTAGGTGGCCTTGATGAAGAAAAAAAAGTTTGAAGCCTCGATTGCATGCATCACTGCCAGCATTTCCTTTGGTTTATGTGCATGCGTAGCTCCCTTTGTGACCATAGTCCTTGGATACATCTGCCCTCCGCAGTCAGCTCCAGCTGAGTTCTTGTGTCGAACTAATAATCCAATTAGTTCTTTTTTTCTTCTTCTGTAGAAAGCTTGGGTGGTTGTGCTAGTCCAGATCGCACCCCAGAAAGTTATTTCTTTGGGATGGAACAAGTCTTGATTTGTGGATGTTGACTGTATATCCCAAGGCATGCAGTAGGTGGATGGCATAATCAAGTCCTTTAACAAAGTTTGCTGGCTGTCCAAGGGCAATGAGAATTGATAATGCTGCTCTGTCTCTCTGCATCTCTCAACTCCTTGTCTGATAGGGACTACTAGAGCAGGGGTATGCCTCCCTTGAGGCTGCAGGAGGAGTCAGCCAAGACCCCTTTGCCAGTCATGGCAGGGAGTTGGTAGAGTTTCTTTGAATTTTTTTGGCAAAATGAGGTAGTACAAGTTGCGGGACAAGTCGTATTTTTCCAATCTGAAAGGAAACAAGGAACAATCCTTCTTAAGGGGGAAAATGACCTGACCTTCTTCTGAAGTTTCTTTCTTTTCATTTTGTCTCAATTGTATTAAGTTGAAAGAAGTTTTCTTTTGCCTTCTGCCTGCAGGTCCTCTATGCCTGTCTTTGCTTTGTCTTGCGGCAATTTGTGGAAATATTTTTGTCTATTATTTGCAGTGTCCATGTGTCTGTGTGTCCCTGTAATACAGCCAAAAATAAAATAAAGCTTTCAAAAGGTCTTCAAAGGTGTTTCTGGTCGTATCCTGGCAAAACAAAGTCAAAACAAAGTCATTGGTGTCTGGGTCAGTTGTAGCACTGCACTACTTCCTCTGGTTGGGAGGCTGTGGTCTCTGGCCTCTGTAGGAGCCTCTACGCTTGCCCTCTACCTCTGGCACGCTTACGCCTGGCCTCTCTGATCTCTGTCTGTCCGGAGAGACCACCTCTTAGTAGGCCAATTTCTGCTGAATCTTCTTGGTTGTTGGACTCTGTAAAATCTTTGACTGTTTGCACAGATTTTGCCTTTTCTTCAAATTTCTTAAGACCTCTTCTTGAGGAAGAACCAAAATTTTTTTTTTTCCATAGGAGCATCCAAAAGCTTTAGCTTTAACATGGTCTACAGAGATTGTTCCTCCCTAGACCTACATGAAGCTTCCAATGCATCATAACCACCACACTGCAAGACTGCTGGGAGACCTGCTGATAGTTATGTACCAGATCCTGAAGGGCATTACATCAAGAGGTTCATAGATGAAGACAGTTTCTATGCAATTCATCTAACAAATACTCTTGGTACTGTATCATATGACATTGACAATTTAATGCCCTCATGAAAAAGAGCTGCAGAAGTACACTTTTTTACCCCCCACCCCTAAAGCTCTGCCTGATCTTTCAGAGGGTAGAGGATTTCTAGCAGTGGCAGCTGCAACCTTTACTCGATTCAGCTTGCGACCATAGGTGGCATGTAGGCTCGGACCGCGCGGCCGCAAAACCGCGGGCCGCTGCTCTTTCTTCTCTTAACGCGCTTTTTAACTAAATGCTAAGTCGGGAGCATCTTGTAAGCAAAACTAGCCCCTAGCCCCAAAGCTTTCAGAACCGAATCCTAGTTGAAGAGTTCGCCGAAAGAAAGAAGCACAGGCTGAGGCGAGACGCCGTGATCTGGGCCTCCGAGGCCAGACCCAGACTTTGGAATCCGGCCGACCGAAGGGCTGCCTGAGGCAGGACAACCCATATGTGATGACTGCAGATGCATCCTTGAAGGACATCATGCTGCTGAGCCTCTGCCCACTGAATTGGGGGTAGGTCTGGCCAACCGTTTCGGGTTGGTAGGATGTGGAAGTGGAATCTGTATCCTTGGGAAACTATATTCAAAACCCATTTGTCCTGCGTAATGAGTTCCCAGTTGTTTGCACGCAGGGCGAGCTTTCCTCCTAAGGGAGCAGGCAGCTGAGCAGGGCTTGGAAGGGTTGAGGTTAAGTCATTGTGCCATTTTCCCGTAGGGGGGTGTCTTACTACTCCCTGCTTTGGAAGTGGGAGCCCCCCACTGCTTAGGCCTGTGCATAGCCTGAGACTGCAACCTGCTGTTCCTGGGTTTGGACTGAGAAGGCCTGGAAGAGGCTGGAAAGGACCAATTCTTTGAAGGCCAATGCCTACTAAATCTGGGAGGCTGTACTTGCAGGAAATCTTTAACAGTTTGCATACATTTAGCTTTTTCCTCCATCTTTTTGAGGACGACTTCTGCTTTGTTGCCAAACAGGCGGTCTTGGTTTAATGGAGCATCCAGTAATTTAGCTTTAACATGATCTGGCAAGTTTTGTTCCTTAAGCCAAGCATGCCTTTTAAGTACAGACCCAGTGACAGCAGCCCTGCAAGATGCTTCTAAAGAGTCAAAATCACATTGCAAAGTATATTTACCAACTTGTTCTGCAGAATGCATTAAATCCTGTAATTCTCTGTGTTCAGCACAGTCAGGAATCATCATTTTCTGTTTAAGTAGTCCCATAATATGCTGCTGGCACTTTAACATATGAAACTGGCAATTTAAAGCCCTAATGGCCAAAGTAGCAGAAGCATATACCTTCTTACCTCATCTGTCCAAGGCTCTAGAATCTCTATCAGAAGGGGTAGGGTTTTTGGCAGCAGTAGCCGTAATGCCCTTTGGTCCTTGGGAAATGGTCTCAGGATCCGCAGTAGGATTCTTGAAGAGGAACTTGTGAGAGTCGAGTACTCTGTAATACCCGTCAGGTTTTCTGGGAGCTGGAGGTAAAGTATCTGGGGAAAGGCTAGATTCCAAGAAAGCATCATCCACAATGTCCAGAACAGGCAGGATAGCTAAAGGCCTGTGTTGAGGGAACAGTAAGAATTTCCTAAGCCACTAAGTAATCCGGACTTTCCCAGTGGAAATGCTCCCTAAGAGTGTGCAAGGTTTCACCAAAAGAAAAATCTTCTGGAGGGGAAGCAAAATCAGAATCCTCATAGGTAGATAAGGGCAAATCCTGGTAATCAGAAGAAACAGAAATATCAGATTCCTGATCAGAAGAATCAGAAGGAAAATCAGTTCTAGGTCTCTTAGAGGGGGAAGGCTGGCTTCCCCTAATTAAGGTAATAAGGTCTTCAGCCATTCTTAGCATGTGTTTTTTAGGCATATGGGCCTGAGCATGCAGTCTGGATGTCAGTTTTCTAGGTGTGGGTTGAGTTTCAGGCCTGGATGAAGAAGATGGCGTCGGTTTAAAATGCAAGTCTGTAGGCCTGAATACACCCTCAGAAGCCGGTGCCTGCACAGCGGCTCCGGCCAATTCCAAGGTACAGACATCCGCAGGTTCCATAGTCGAAGACGCATCTCTTGGCATACCGGATTCCGAATGGGTTTCAGTAGAGGCCTGTAAATCTGAAGTAGCGGGCATCAGGGGCTGCGAAAGCGCCTCACTGAGTCCCGGTGAACTGGCGACTAGCTTAACAGAAGCGTTGTCAGCAGTTTTGGATCTATGCGGTCTGTCTCTGTCTTTATCCTTACATTTTTTTGGAATATCGGTAGTCGGATGGCTTACCGAAGCCATTTCTGGATAGTTATACCAAGTATCAAAATAATTTGCTGCAAATATAGCCTGATGACAAATAGTTCGGGGGTTGAACCAGGCACAAAATCGACAGCGAGGGATGTCGTGGTCTGGATCTAAGCAAGGAATGCAGTACAAATGAAAATCTTTATGAGGTATTTGCTTTCCACAAGTAATACATTGTTAGCTTTTACTGACATTGTTTAAGAGCAAGAAAAAGGATCCCCAATGGGGTACTTAGCTTTTTTTGAAGACTTCGGTTCTGAAACTCGAAAACGAAAATTTCAAGAGTTGGCCGACCAGCACTTGCGAACTGTTTCTGCTTCAGACACCTCACAGCAAGAAAGACTGATGCAATGGCATCGGCTGCATGTTTTATACCCCTGATGACCTGACGTCATGGAAGAAGAGACAGCATCCGACGCAGGAATCCAAGACTCTGGTATTCAGGCCGGCTGAGGGCTGTCTGCAGGCAGATAACCCAAATGTGATGACTGCAACACTGAAACACGAAGAACATCTACCTGTGTACACCACAACCCACACTACACATTTACAACTGTTTTGTAAACCACAAAATCAGATTCAAATGGATAGGCCAATGCTCCATTATACAGCACTTCTGAACTATGTGGGATACTGCAATCTGGTATACAGCAAAGGAGTGTGACACTTACCAGGGTGAGATGAACAGAAGCAGACAGCCAGTTTTCGTGGCATACATGGAAAAAGAACTTGCTACGGCCTCAGCAACTAAGTTTGATCAGTGGCTGTGGTGGCTAAGGGAGCTGGCAAAGGAGGATGGGCATGTCCATCCATAGGGAAGGTAAGGCAGGGCCAACTACTCGCTGCCACAGTCCCTTGGAGGATGTACTGTAATGTAAATGTGTGGTCTGGGGGTGGTCATTAGGCTCACCAAGACACTGTCTGGTGGTAGCCCTCAAAGTAGCTGTGCAGAAGCAAGTATTTGTAAAGACAAGGTATTGTGACCCTCCACAATGACACAAACAGATCCAGTCCTGATCCCAGGTGAAATTACCTGGTAAGGAAACAAATTGGTAGGGTTTGAATGAGGGGAACTTTGATAGTTTGTAGGTATGAGAGCAAAAACATGCAGGAGAGACAAGATGAACAGCAGCAGAGAGATTGTCTTTCTGTTCAGTTATGAATGTGTGATATATTAATATTTGCATCAATGACTTAACTTTATGGTAACATATTAGTGTGCATAATTATGGATCGAGTTAGCACTGCTATTTGTGGTCCAAGTTGCATAGCTGCAGAGATATTTACAGTTGACTTTTAGTTATGCAGATCTGCTTATCAAATATCATATTTTATAGCTGTACACAACAGGCTAGACAGACCAGTACCGTGTGGACTAGCTGCCTGGGAAAAAAGAAAATCACTTATTTATCTACGTAAGGTACAGTTTCATAGCTATCATTAAATTATAAAACAGCTGCATAAATTGATTAAAACAGACATGCATTGTCCATTATTAATTATTGCTGAACTGCCGGTCACAAGTATACCCAAAAAATATGACAAGAAACAAATGAGGGGCACTGTGATACATTTCCTGTACTTTTTTTGGATGGATATGTACTATATGTTAATACTAGTAACATTAACTTCACTGAAGAGTACTTCATTGAATCTAAGTCTTACAAAATGCCAGGAAAATGTTATATTGATACTTGTTTAAACTGTAGATTTGTAGTGCTGTATACAACTGTCAGACTGTTTAAAACTTGTGCAAATATTCACATTTTGGTTATCATCATCAAAATGGAATAAGGCTAAATGACTGTCACGTCAAAATTAAGGTCATACCTAAAGAAAAGCACTGCCGATAATAGGGTCTCATTATTAAAGTGACAGATATTTAGTTGTTTAATTTTGCTAACAAAAATTGTGTTTTTCTTTTAATAACCCCCAAATACACAAAAGCAAGCTTCTGCTAAAGTGCCATTCGGGACAGTCACCCCTCAGGTGGCAGCTGCTCCGGCTATCTTCCTTGTCTGGTAGATCTTGCTTTAGTTTCTACTATTTTTATGTGTATCCGTCTGTGTTTGTGTCTGTGTGTACGTATATAAGTTTTACATGTTATATATACATACATAGTCATATATATATATATATATATATATATATATATATATATATATATATAAATAAGAGAGAGAGATTTTATATATAATGGTGTGTGTGTGTGTGTATATGTATCTATATTTATTTATTTTAGTTTTATTTATTTTACATTTGTTGACCGGGATAGTCCAACTGAGCTGAATAGCCCTTTTTCAGTGGAGGCCCGGGGAGAAAAGCTCCACAAACATTACAATAAAGGTTAAACATAAGCAATTAACAAAAAGGATTCAAAAGAAAATTTTTACAGTAAAAGTAAATAAGGAAGCAGTATAAGAATGTCAGTATAATTTTATCAGTAGAGCAAGAAGAACAAGAAGAACAAGAAACATAGGAGGATGGCCTCATGGTTAAGGTGTTTGCCATGCAAACACAAGGTTCAGAGTTTGAGTCTCACAAGGGATAATTGGCTAGGCATAAAATGGCTCGCAAGGCAGTTAAGCTTAGTATGAACCTAGAAAAAAAATCATAGTATCATTTGTTGTTACTGTACATCAAGACTGAGGGAAAGAGATGAGAGATGCATATTTTTAATAGTTGTGTAAAGAGGTCACTGTTCATGGTAAAGACGCCAGGTACAAGAGGTAAAGAAGGCAAGGATGATATACTATATACTGACATGCACACAAATACACATTTATGCACTCTCGTCTCAGGTCATTTACATCCACGTGGACTATGACTGAGTCATACTGGTACTTGTGGTCCAGTGATCTGACTGCATGCAAAATGTTGTGGATCCAGGCCCCTGATAAGCAACTGACCAAGACTTTCTCTATACTCAGCCTGGTGAAAGGGACCTCAGTGTGTCTCTCAATGGTCCAATCACCAGAATGGTGGATGTGTGGTGGCTTACCATATGGGCTTAGAAGCAGAGGCTGCATGAGATGTGGCTGTATGTGTTGATGTGAGTGTTGTTTTGAAAGAGTGCATTTGGGGCTGCTGAGGGTATTTGGTATGTGTACTTCATCTAGGATGTCTTTGGGGTTTAGTAAAGTTACATTTAAGTGCCTCAGCTTATGTGGCTCAATGCATCTGCTTTGAATTGTGTGTGATGGGTGCAGCATGTATACTACTGATAACCTTATTGACATTAGGAGTGCTTTTATGCGAGAACTTTGCCTCCAGTGACATTGCGTAAATACATCTCTCATATACCATATCGGTATGTTTGAGAATTAACTGGTTGTCACTAAACATGAGGCAGTTTCTACATGTCTCAGGATGCCCGTATCCACCAAGCTAGTAACGGAGATAGTGGGAATGTTAATATTCATGGCAGTAGACCCTTTTTTTACGGATTAGACAGTTGGAGTGAGAATATAAAGTCAGAAGTATCCAGTTTGCAACTATAGGGGCAATGCTTGTCACTGCAAACTAGTTGTCCTGTGTGCACTAGGTATTGGTGAAACTGCAATGGTGCTTTTACATAAAAATTGTTAACTCAGGGTGTCTGTGGCTGTACAAAACACTAACACTTGAGTGGAAACTAATAAGCAGACTTTGAAGATTTATGGATGAAGTATTTAGGCAGATATTCTCAAGTTAGAAGCAAATAAAGCAGTACTTATCAAAAGAAAGAAGGAATTACCTTGTACGAATTATGAAAAGAGGGGAGTCACCCTTAGGTGCCTGACTACTACTAGTGTTGGTCTCACCACAGCTTCACTCTGCTGGGATACAGTGCTCCTTTGCTGCTTCTCTCACTAGAAGCAAACCAGTAGCACCAATCCAAAGAAGAGAAGTAGGCCACAGCCTGTTTGGTGATCCACAGTCTTGTCTCAGATGATGTTAGGGTATATTGGCTTGTTGTAGCCTTTTCCTGGTAGATGCTTGGTCTGGTTGCTATTCAAATCAGGAAGTCAAGCACAGACAATAGCTTCCCAACCCAAAACAGTCAGGAATCTGTGCAATCTGTTCCTTCTCTCACCAGGAGCAAATTAAAGGCACTAATCCCAAGATGGTTACCGAGAGGCAGAATGTGGGCTCTCCAGTAACTGGCGGTCTTGCAGTAGATGTTGCAGATTTTAATGGCAAGATGGAAAAACATGAATGTCCTGATAGCTGTAGTGTGCACTAAGAAGTTAAATATGGAAGATGGGTTAATTCCAGACAAGTGGAGTACCTCAGAGTTCAGTCCTGGGACCACTCGTTTGGCATCTACTTCTCTGAAGTACAGGCCAACACTAAGGGACTCTAGCTAACAAAGTTCACAGATGACTGCAAACTGGGAGCCATTATTGAATTCCCAAATGATGTGGATATTCTACAAAAGGGCCTTACAGACACAGATGCTTGGTGCCAGAGCCATGGGCTCAAGCTCAATGCCAAGAAATGTATAGTTATCCCCTTTGGGGGAAAAAACATGTACCCGTGAATTACCACATAGGTGGCAGTACACTAAACACCGAAAGTGTGATAAGAGACTTAAGGACACAGGTGGACAGTGGTCTCACCTTTGATAACATCACCACAACAGTCAGGAAATCCTTCTATGTGGCACACCTCATCACAAAGGGCTTTTCATTCAGAAAAACGGGGGTCATTGTCCCACTGCACTCATTCCTCATTAGAACCATTATATAATACAACACCCCATTTGGTATGTACCTCTCAAGACATCTGCAACAACTGGAAAGGCCGCAGATATAACTCACTAAAAGAATCACAGGCCTAAAGCAGATGCCCTATGCTGACTGTCTAAAAAAACTCCAGCTATACTCTGTCGCATATCGTCTACTCAGAGGCAATCTTTGTTTAACATACAAGGACATGTCAAACCCAGAGCTGTTGGACATGCTACACAAAGAAATCCCAATCCCTCAGAGACACGCTCCAGGGATCTAAACTTTGTCATCACAATGAACAAAACATGCTGGAGGGATAGATTCCTGACCCACAGACTCTGGAATAGACTGCCCATATATGTCAAGCAGAGTGCCTCTTTGGCCCTCTTCAAAAGGAACCTTGACGGCTGGATGTGAGATAGGAAATTCACCCCGGAATCATGCCATTCGTCCTGCTAGATAGGGGTCCAGGGAAGTAAATATTGTGGGAAGAAATAGCCAGGGAATTGTTATGGCTAGGCTTGTATAGGCTTTAGGGCCGATAGCCTAGTACCAACCGACGAACTTATAAAGGTTCCTGACATAGCAGTCCTGCAAGGAGTTTTTTCCTTTCATTTTGTCCCAGAACCTGCTGTGTTTCAACAAGTGTTGTACAACACAAACTGGCTGACAGACGCCACCTAATGGGTGGTATTGCCTGTATCACTCTCCCTCTCAGTCCCATTTCCCAAGCCACTCCATCCCATCACTTCTTAACTTCACTTTTCATGCCAATTGTTTTACCCAACTACTCTACCCTCTTAGAAGTAACATGTACACCCTTTGACTACCTAAGCTCCTTACATAACAGAAACCATTACCCTATTTAACACATACCAACAATTAGCAAGTCTACAGTACCTTGAGTATATATGGCTATTTAAAAGTTTCATTGGTAATAAAGCCGCGGTGGTGCAGCGGTAGCGTTGTCGCCTCACAGCAAGAGGTTCCCCCATTTGATTCTCGGCTGCAGTGCCTTCTGTGTGAAGTCTGCATGTCCTCCCCGCGGTCGAGTGGCGTTCGAAAGACATGCGTGAATGTGCGTGCCTTCATTGAAGGTTGGGCGTCGGGCTGGCACCTCTGCACCGTAAAAATATATTGCCAATCATTAGCAGACCGGAGTTCCGCTGTGGCGACCGCTAACCGAAAACTTAGCCGAAAGAAGAAGATTGGTTACATCTACTCGACAGATAATTCAGCACGTTCAAGCACAATGCAGCAGTAGCCACATACCACAGCAGACCATCAACAATCATTGCTTGTATGTCTGCATCTCTATAACAATTAAGCATTAAAATACACATTTAAAACTGTTTGAATGGCAGACAATCTGCAAAATTAACTGCAACTCAAAAATAATTCCTTCACACTAACAAAACCACTCACAACTATATCACCTGCTAAATGATTTTCTAAATCACAAACCTGTCTTGTTATTAATATAATACAGTTAACAGTTTTAATTTTAGAAGACATTTTATAAAGCTTGGTCCTACCTACAGCTAAGAAAAACCTATCCAATACTTGTATCAATCTATGTAACATTAACATTGTCACAATATAAACCACAATTAAATTAACATACCCCCAAAACTGTGGCCGTTAAAAAAAATCCTGACTTAAAGATTAATCATGGATTTTGTCTATTTTGAAAAAGATAATAGTAACTTAACTCCTACTGTTGTGTAAGTGAGCAAGGCCACAAACACTAACCTAAATTGGATCCACACTGAACTACTGTTACGGAAGTACAAAAAATAAATAAAAAATATTCCTACTATCTATATCCCTCCTCATGCAACACTTTGCATATTTGGGAATACCTTACAACAAACTTTATACCTTTGATAACAAACTTATTTGTTGGAACCATAAATACATCAGTCCACTTAAGAGCAAGCTAAATCAAATTACTAATTCCGACAACTTATCACATTAGTTTTACAAGAAACAACACTAAATATAACCAAGACCATTTCTTTGAGAGCTGTTTTTATCACCAATATTCCACACAAACTCCAACACAACTACTCTCCCTAACAACCTTAACTGACCACTGTCCTCAACTTTCACAATGGTCACTACAACTAAGTTACCAGCAAAGGTTATTTAAACGTATTACTCCCATACTAACCACAAAAATACTACTACTACTTGCTGAATTACACAAATAGATTGGCTCAACCTATATAAGCGCACTGACTTGCGTCTGGCTCTATCCACAATTTATACTATCCTCTCTACAATTCAAGAAAGGCTATCACTCTGCAATAAAAGGGTCAAGGGTAAACACACCCTATAATCACAGCAGAACTAAAAGCATGCATTAAAAGCAGGGACTCAGTTTGGAAACCATGAAAACAGGCATTCAAAAAATACACTACCAGCAGCTAACACACGTTACAAGAATTCAGACCAATGCTGCTAAACTATAACAGTACATAAACCTCGGTAACAGATTCTGAAAATGCATAAAATCTCTTACTTCCAATAATTACTTCCTAAAACCTCAATAAACAACAATTCTAAACTCCACAATGACTGATAACATAAAACATTACCACACTAGTAGCCCTACACACCAACTACTTTAATGGTTATGTACCACTTAACTCCATGACTCCTTTATACAAGACTCTAGAATACCCTCTATCCAATGTTAAATAAGTTATCAAAAATATGTGCAGCAGCTTCTCTCCACTCTTGTCTGTAACTAACTCTCTCAACTTCACTAACTGCTTCCACAGTTTCTCAACTCAGGTGCAAGATTCATTCTAAACCCTAACCGTAACATATATAATTTAGCTCTACCATTCACTCAAGCATTAAACACATGCTGGTCATTTCCTTGTCTAAGTTACCCTTGTTCAACCTGTGCCCACAGGCCAATTACAAACATCTGCCCAATAGCAAAAATTCTCAAAAACTAACATATACTGAAATATTATACTACTAAATACAAGTTCCTTTTGGACAGACAGCACAGCTTCAGTCCTACTAAATACAGCATTCAAACAGCAATCTTCACTCTGACATCACAGGTCTATGACCATTCTTGCAACTCATAAGAGCACTCAAAACTGTTGATCATGAACTATTACTACTTAAACTGACAGAATATGCTTGTTCTCATGAAGTTACTTCTTAATTCAAGAACTATCTGGCCAAGAGATCATTTACAGCATTAGGTCATGACTGTTAGTCAGAAACAGACATGTTGAGTAGGGGAAGTGTCTCTTGGATTCATTTGATGCCTTCTCTTTTTACTAGATACTGATGATTTATTAAGTCACAATTAAGCCTAGCAATGTATGGTGATTACATTGTATTAACAAAAGAGATTCATGTCTATCTAGCACTTAATCTGCAACATTACAAAATGAAGTCAGTCACATATGGTGCCATAACAACAAACCAATAAAATACAAAAATATCCTCAAATTATGTTTTTTGGTACATTAAAAAGACTTGTTAAAATTCAACAGCCAGTCATTATTGACAGGAACAAAAGTAAGCAGGAAATCACAAGGACATTCCTAGCCATATACTCTTAAGTAGACACTTAAAAGTTCATGCCTCCCTTTTTAAGGGATTAGTAGTGGTTTGCTATACAAGTAACCAGCTTCTGTATTATTTTACAATCTGGCTTCTGATAGGATTGTATTTAGTGTTTTCATTCATTAACTTGCTACTGTGCACTTTTAACCAAGACTATCTGTTAAGCTTTTCTGCACGGGTTCAAATTCTGGCTGCAGCAGTCCATGGAACAATCCTATTTACTCAGTTAACAATATGTTTAGAAAGCAGTGGTACAAGTCTGTAAATAAAAAAATCCAAAATTCAGTTTTGTCTCAGTTGTGTGTGCGCATGTGTGTAATGTGTACACACACACAAAAATATGCACACTACATATAGACACATGTATTACTGTACTTTTTGCCATATGCAAGTTGATGGCGATTATTTTTAAAATGGAAACCTTAACTAGAAACTTAATCCAGTTCTGTGGAACAGAGGGTAAAACTCTAACTAGGACTCCTGTGAGCAGAAATGAATGGCTTGGATACTAGAATAGATGGGCAAGGAGAGTACATCAATAACAAATGCTGACTCACCTATGCTGGAAGGAGGAAAGTGCAGTTGTGTAAAATCTTATCATAACAGTAGATGTCCTTCTCTTCACTGTTGCAGTACTCCTTATGTAAGGAATCACCTGCCTAGGATAGCCCAACGTCCTGCCAGTATACCAAAGCCTTTAGTATTTACAGGCACTGAACACCACATGTATGCTTCCCGTGCAAGGCATAGGGCCATAAAGGTGATGTACAGAAGCACAGACTTCAGAACTGGAAATCCAGATAAGTATGTCCTTAGGGTCCAAGAGGAGCATGTGCATCTCGGAGGAGAAAAAAAGAAAAGAAACCTCAGCCAAGGGGCAATAAGAACAGGACAGTACAGATGGAAGGAGTGAATACTGCAAAAGTGAAGAGAAGAACTTCTACTGTAATGGCATGACTTTATCACAATACTATGTCCTTCCATAGCACTGTTGCAGTATTCCTTACATAAGATATGGTACAAAAGCTCTAGAGGAAACCTGGGATATGGAAGGCACTGAACAGCCATCTAAAAACCCATGCAGGATAGCCCTGGCAAAGTCAGCTCTAGCCCTGGAAATAACATCCAACTTGCAGTGTTTAGTGAAGGTATGGACAAAAGACCAAGTAGCATACTTAAGGGTGGAATTGGTATCCAGTCCTTTGAAAAAAAAGGACCAGAAGAAGCAAATGGTTTGGCAGACTGAGTCTTTATGGACTAGGAAAGACATTTACCATGAAAAGAACAAAAAGAAATGATCTTGGAAATCCAGGTAGTTTTACATAAACAATATCTGAGCTGTCTATACAAATCCAAGGTGTGAAGAACCTTCTCCCTGGCAGACTGTGCAGAAGGAAAATGGAAGGCTAATTAATAGGCTGATTAAGAGATAACACAATGACCACACCCTGGGCATAAAAGAAGGATTAGTATAAAGGAATATGCTGTCTTCATGAAAAACTAAAAAGGGAGGAACAGCCACGACAGCCTGAAGCTCAGTTACTCTCATAGCTGAAGCAAGGGCTACAAGAACAGTCTGCCAAGTAAAATATTGAAGGAAGCTGAAGCAGCAGTCTCAAAAGGACCCAGAGTCAATATTTCAAGGACAAAACGGAGGTCCCAGGAAGGTAAAATAGGTATCATTTGAGGCCTGATATGAAGGATGCCTTTAAGAAATTGTTTGACCTCAAATCTACAGGCCAAAGCAGCAGCTAAGGGCAGATGAGCAGAAATTACTGTTAGGCGAGCTTTAACTGAAGAATATGACAACCCGGCATGAAGTAGATCACAAAAATAAGAGGGAACCAAAGGAACCTGCACAGAAAGGGGATCCTGGCTTTGAAAGAGGTACCAGACAGAAAACCTCTTCCATTTGGACAAATATGACTTCCTGATAGTGGGTTTCCTGGCCTCCTGCAGGACCTGAAGCACTTCCTCAGAAAACAGGTTCTGAAAAGGGATTAAAACCTTACCACCTACAGCATCAGCTGCAGAGTGAAAAAGTGAGAACGGATGAGAGACCCCTTTTGCATTGTGTGAAAAGGTCCAGCTAGTGACATAACTTGCGGTGATTGCCCCTGGCTGTAAGAAAGAAGGGGGAACCAATGCTATCTGGGAACATAAGGGAGTCACTAGCAAGATTCTGGGAGAGTCTTGCCTGATCATGTGCAAGACCCATCAGACTCGGAAGCAGAGGAAGGGGTGGGAAGGCATACAGAAAAATCCCCTTCCAAGGAAAATGCAGGGTGTCCAATTTCCAAGCCAAAGAACTTGGGACTCTGGAAAAAAAATAGCGGAAGCTGTCTATTCAGAGAGAGGGCAAAAAGATCTACCAGAGGAATACTCCACAGATGGATAATGTCCAGAAAAACATCTCTGTGAAGCATCCATTTGTGAGCCTGTGTGCTGGATATGTTCAAAGAGTCTGCCATTAGATTTTGCTCCAAGGGAATGTAGACAGCCTGAAGAGTCACTTGATAATGGACAGCTAGATCCCAGACATGAAGAGCTATCCTGGAAAGAATTTAAGACCTTGTACCCCCTTGCCTGTTGACATACCATCACAGTTTGTGTTTATCCATGGAAATTTTGAGGGGCCCAGGAAGAAAAAGAGAATGAAAAGCCATTAGGGTCAGAAGCAGGGCCACTCAGCTCCTTTATGTTGATGTGGTCTGACCTCTGATGCAGAGGCCTGAGACTTTGAACCTTAAGAGAACTGAAGGAGGCCCCCATCCTATGTCTGAAGGATCTATAAAGAGCACAACTTGGGACTGGAGCTTGGAAAGGTAGCCCCAGGTTGAAAGTGAGTTGCTGAATCCACCACTGAGCTCTAGCTTGAGAGAAGGAAGAAAGGGACTGGGAAGTCCACAGGGTGGCAATGTTGAAGCCAAAATGACTTGCGGTACCACTGTAGCTTTCTTATATGGAGACTGGCCAAAGGAAGAATGAGAATGGTGGAAGCCACAAACCCAAAGACCCTGAGAAATTCCCTGTCTGTGACCGATTTCTGAAGAGGAGAAAAGGAGACTAGAAAAAGGCAGCAAAAGAGAAAAGGCCTTCAGTGATGGGCAGGGATGCCAGCATGGGAATGGTCTGGATCCTGCAACCAAGGTAAATATGATCTTGAGAAGAGGTCAGAACTGATGCTTGAAAATTTATGGTAAACCCCAGGCTCTGTAACAGGAAAATAGTGAACTAGAGGTCTTGAAGCAGAACCTCTGAGGACAAAGCTTGAATGAGCAGATCGCCACATAAGGAAAGATCTGAACCTCTCTCATCCCGCAAAAAGAAATTACAGGAGCAATGCATTTGGTGAAGACACTTGGGGGAGTAGAGAGGCCAAAGGTCAAAACAGAGAATTGAAAATGCAAGTAATAGAGAAACAAAAACTTCCTGCAAAGGGGATGAATGGTTATATGAAGGTAGGCATCTTTGAGATCTAGACGGACCAAAAAGGACTGGGGTGTAGAAGGAGGGGAAAAAGAAGTTATGTTCTTACCATAATGTTCCAGCTCTGTTGTCAGTCTTCATTCATTCTTGACTGTTGGGTTCTGTTCCGACCTCTCAGAACAAACTCGTCCATAATACATAGCTTGTGCCAGCAAACATTCTCGAGCTAAGGCTATACCCAGAATACCTCTCTCCCATTACCTCAGATTGAGTTTGCCTAGCAGTTAAAGTACACAAGCCCTTTCTAAGGTACAACCCTACAAACACCCCAGGACTAGGTCCAAACCTCCAGGAGTCTTTTGGAGGGGGAAGAAGGGTGGGATGTCAATAATGAATGAAGATCGACAACACAGATGGAACGTTATGGTAAGAACATAGCTTCTTTATCTGATGCTGTCAATCCTCATTCATTCTTGACTGTTGGGAGAGTGTCCTTAGCTACTTTAGATTCTGGGCGGCCCTAAGGAAGGATATTTCTGAGCACCAGAGAGCTGAAGGATGCTCTTCCCCTGGAGACCATGTCTCATTTGTAATGAATGATAAAGGTATGCGTAGGTCTTCCATAGAAGCCCTGGCATGGAAGACTGCTGAAATGGAAACAGATCTTGTAGAACTGAGTTCTAACTGTAGAAGACAGCTTGAGGTTATTTTGGTTGTAAATAAAAGGTAATCCAGCCATTTTGACAAGGTGACCATTGATACAGGATTGCCCAGTCTGGGTCCTGAAAAAGATAGATATAGTTGGTCTGACTGAAAGATTTTGTCCTGTCCAAGTAAAAATGTAATTGTCTGTGGACGTCCAACAAGTGTAGACAGTACTCTCCGTTGTTTGTGAAATTTGGGAAGAAGACTGGTATGTCTATGGATTGGCAGATATTAGACTCTAATACCACTTTGAGAAGGAAGGTGGGATTAGTTCTGAGTGATATGTTTGTGAAAAATGATGTAGGGGTGAGTCACACACAAAACCTGTAACTCTTAAATTTCTCCTAGCAGACGTGATAGCTACTAGGAAGAGGGTCTTCCAAGTTAAAAACTTGAGGCCACAAGTAGCTGCTGGCTCAAAGGGCTGTTGAACTAGGCATTGTAAGACTAAGGTCAAATTCCATCATGCTACAGGGTCTTTGAAAGAAATGCAGAGCACCTTTAAGATAAAAAGTTTGCATAAACGACACATCAATGAATGGTCATCAAAGCAGTTATGAAAATTTGAAATGGCAGCCAAATGAACTTTAATTGTTGATGTAGAGGCCCCCATTTCAAATTAGGTAGCTAAATATTCCAGGACCTTCTCAAAGGGTCTATGCTCTTTGAACATGCTCAAATTGAAAATCTTTTCCATTTACTTAGCTAAAGCTTCCTGGTGGATGGTTTATGGGAAGCCAGAAGTATATTTTGCACTGGAGGACAAGTTATTCTGCCTGGCAATTACTGGAATTGGAGAAACCAAGCCATCAGCTTGAGATTTTGAAGAGTGGGATGTACCAGGCCCCAAGGGTGAGACAGTAGGGTCTAGAATGAGGTCCAGAGTCCACAGGCGGTGAGAACAGGATGAGGCCAAAGAAAGGGGAACCAGGTTTGATGAGGCCAGTAAGGAGCAATGAGAATCACTTTGCTTCTCAACCTCAGAAACTGGGAAATCAGTGGAATTGGGGGAAAGGCATATAGGAGTCCTGGGGGCGCATAGAGAAGTGTCTCTCTCAGGGACTTCCCTCGAGGGGGGATTAGGGCAAAGTAGCTGCTGCATTTGTGGTTTATGGGAGAGGTGAATAGGTCACAGCAAGGCTGACCCCATCGATGGAAGATCTTCGTTGCTATGTTGGGATTGAGAGACCACTCATGAGGCAGGAGTATACATCTGCTCAGTTTGCCTGCAATTAAGAAGATTCCCAGGATATGCATTGCTATCAGAAAGTGGTTGGAAATGACTGCCAATTGCCAAATTCTTAAAGCTTCCCGACAGAGGGTAAGATTTGGTTTCTCCCAGTTTGTTGATACACCAAACTATGGACATGTTGTCTGATTGGTTGCAATTGTCCCCGAAGGAAGGACAGTTTGGAATGCTTGCAACACTAAAAAGCACTGCCTCAATTTTAGGACATTGATGTGCAAACTGACCTCTTGCAGGACCAAGTGCTTGAACAGTCTTTCCTAGAAAATGCCCCCATATGGGAAGCATCCGTGGTCACTACAGCCTTGGGCTGGGAGGGGGAAAAGGAAGACTCCTGAGATTCTCTTCTAGCTTTATCCACAAAGATAAATCCTTTTTGCAATGGTTTGTTACCAAGACTGGATAGGACATGGAGTAGGTTAGAAGAGACCATTGTGACGCCAAGAGCCATTAAAGCAGCCGCATGTGATACCTCATTAGGGGAACTACGGTTGTTGCTGCCATGGTTCCCAGAGCTTGTAGTATCAGATGAGTAGGGACTTTGTTTTGGGAAATGATTAGTTGAACTTGTGATCTTAGATTCAACAGCCTGTGGGGAGGAAGGGAGGCTACACAAGATACTGTATTTAATCTTGCTCCAGTGAACCTCAGATCTTGCGTGGGAGTCCATTGTGACTTTTCTTTGTTGACTGAAATGCCTAGTGTTTTCGCAAGATGAAGAACGACTTCTATGACGTAAAGCAGTAGATGCCTTGCCAGAGCGGTGAGGAGCCAGTCATCTAGATATGGAAACACTCAGAATCCATGTAGTCTCAAATGAGCTGCTACGACTGCCATGTATTTGGTGAACACCCTGAGGGCTGTGGTGAGACCGAAGGGCAGCACTCGGAATTGGTAAAGACTGGCTCCTAGCTGGAAGCAGAGGTATCTTCTGGAGTGCTTGTCCATCTTTATGTGGTAATATGCATCCTGAAGATCTAAAGAGCACATCCAATCGTCCTTCTCTAGACAGGGAAGGATGGACTGAACCATGACCACCTGGAATTGTGTCTGTTGTACAAATTTGTTTAATAAGCTGATATTCAGGACTGGTCTCCAGTTCCCTGTCTTTTTTGGCACTAAAAAGAATCTGGAGTAGAATCTGGATCCTATTTGGTCTGATGGGACTACTTGGATGATTCTTTTTTGAAGCAGCTTTTGAATCTCTACTGCTGCTAGAGCCATCTGACTGGATGGAACATCAAGGATTCGCTTTTGGGATTTTGGCAAAAGATTGAAGAGAATGTGGTAACCTCTGGTAATTATTTTCTGTAGCCAGGTATCCGCGGGTATTGTAAGCCAGGCTAAATGGTGCAGAGAAAATCTTCCCCCGATTGCCTCCAGAGGTAAGCAATTGGGCCTCTATTCAGGAGCGCTGATAGGGTTGTCCAGAAAAAAAATCTCTGGAGCCCTGGTTACACTGACCCTCACTGCCATGAGAGGGACGCCTTCCAGATGACTTCCCCCCTCTGCCCCGGGGAGAATACTCACAACATGCGTCTCGGAAAAGCCCTTAGGGATTCTTGAACCACATTTTTTACACTCCTCTGATTCTCGGAATAAGGTCATTGTGCAGTGGAAAAATGAACCCCCACAGCAGAAAGGGTCTGTCCGTCTTTTTCACACCTGGCTAGTGCGTCTCTAACTTTTGGGCAAAACAAAGTACCCACCATCAACAGGAGAGTTGATGAAGGAAGACTTAAAGGGTTCCATGAAATCACACAAGCGCATCCAGGCGTGACACCCAATGGCAATGCATGTACCTGCTGCTCTAGACTTCCCTTTGGATGTATGAACAATAAGCCACATGGACGAATTTGAAATAGACTCCAGGGTGGCAAGCTGAGAGGCAACCTTATCTTGAACCACGTCAGACAGCTCCTGCAAGGGTGTCGGAAAGCTCAGTTATCAGATCCCTTTGAAGTTGAGTAAAATGTGCCAAGAAGTTCAAGGACTGAATAGTGAAAGCTGTTGAAGCTAAGACCTGCTTCCCAAATCTGTCCATCATCCGAGACTCTCGGTTAGGAGGATGGACAGTTGAACTCTCCTCGCCGAGTTCCTTTTTGGTGGCCATCACCACCACCACGACATCCAATGCTAGACCCTTAGAACAATGGGGCTGATCTTCCGGGGCTGAAAGAACCTTATCCAGTCTCCTAGGAATATGGTCTATGGAGTCAGGAGCCTTCTAAGCTCACTGAATGATCAACTTAACTAGGTCGTCAGCGGGCGGGGTCACCCAAGAAGTAGAAGGGCGGGCACGAAAAGCTTACAAGAATGCAGATTCCTCAAAGGATGGGTTGGAGGACTTCCAATCACCCCTCTGTTTCAATATTTCCAGGATGTCTCCAGGGGTGACCATGGGGACCCTTCCCCTTCATCGTAATCTGTGTTGTCAGTGTCGGATTCTTCTGGAGAATCTAGGTGCTTCCTCTTGCACATCCTCTTACAGGGTGGCTCCTCGGGGAGGTCCTGAGGAGGACTCCAAAGAGGGGGACCCTAAACCGGGGTGTCTTGCAGCTCTTGTGCCTGCTGTGACAGGTGCGAACCAGAGGAAAAAAGAAGTTATGTACTCACCATAACGTTCCATCTGAGTAGTTGTACTTCATTTGTCTTCAACCTGTGGGATACGGATCCGAGCCGGCAACTTTGCTAGCATCAGCTCTGTGCTCCAAACTCCTCCCCTTACCCATAATACACCACCACTGCCTTCCTTCCCCAGATCGAGTTTGCTGAACTTATACTGAGAACCCGACCTGATATATATACTTGTGACCTATACTACAGCCCGTGGACTGATCATGCGTCAAGGTCCGGGTGAAGGAGGGAGGGACGGTTGAAGACAAATGAAGTACAACTACTCAGATGAGATGTTATGGTGAGTACATAACTTCTTTATCTGAAGTAGTTTACTTCATTTGGTCTTCAACCTGTGGGACAGAGTCCCCAGCTACTAAACTCCTGGGAGGCCCTCATGGAAGGATATTCCGGAGCACTGCAGAACCAAAGGATGCTCTCCTTCTGGAAGTCAAATCCAATTTGTATTGAGAAATAAATGTATGAGATAAGGAACAAGTAGCTGCAGAACAAATATCATCCAAAGACACTCTAGACCAAAAGGCTGCAGACGTAGCCATGGACCTAGTGGAATGAGCTTTCAACTGACCTGGAGGAGACATGCCTCTGTCCTTATAGACCTGCAGGATGCATGAAGAAATTCATCTAGCTATAGTGACCTAGGAGATTGTTTCCTTCTATAAACCCTTTTTGGGTAAACCTAACAATTGATCAGATTTACGGAAATTTTTTTTGTCCTGTGAAAATAGAATCATAATTGTCTATGAAATCCATGTGGAGTTTGTATTCCATCTTGTTCGTAAACTTAGGAAAAAAACACAGGCAAATTGATAGTCTGATTGATATTAACTGGCGATGCCACCTTAGGAAGAAATGATGGATTGGTTTGAAGGGAAACCCTACCTTTGTGAAAAATCACGCAAGGCATTTTGATAGACAAGGCCTGTAATTCTGAAACCCTTTTTTTGCAGAGGTAATAGCCACCAGAAAAGCTGTTTTCCAAGTTAAAAATTTTAGATCTGCAGTAGTGGCAGGCTTGAAAGGCGGAGCGACCAAAGCTTGAAGAACCATAGTAAGGTCCCATGGAGGAACAGGATCCTTGACTGGGGAACGTAACAAAAAGGTGCCTTCGATAAAGGCTGTACACAGTCTGGAAGAAGCTAAAGAGGGAGAATTCTCACCCACATGAAACTGAGAGATGGCAGCCAACTGAACTTTGACGGTCGAAGAACTAGATCCGTGTTGAAACATATCAGCTAGAAAATCAAGAATGGAGGAAATAGGAGCCGAGAAAGGGTCTAAACTCCTTTGAGAGACCCAAAAGGAAAAGCGTTTCCACTTGCTGCTATAAACCTTTCTGGTCGAAGCCTTAGGAGCAGCCACCAAAATAGATCTAACCAAGGAGGATAGTCCAGGAATCCTAGCAATCATGGGAACTGGAGCAGCCAAACTGTGAGCTTCAGGCTGTCCAGATTTGGATGAAGCACCCCTGAAGGGTGTGAAATTAAATTCTGAATGGGATCTAGGAGCCAGAAGGTGAGACCAAAGGAAGGGAAACCATACCTGGCGAGGCCAGAATGGGGCAATAAGGATCACACTGCTCCCTAGTCAACGAGCTTTCTGTAGAAACCCCAGAATGAGAGGTACTGGCAGGTAAGCATACAGAAGACCGGGAGGCCAAGCAAGAACTACAGCATCTCTGGGGGACTCCTCCGGCAGGGAGTTCAGAACGAAAAACTTGCTGCACTTTGTGTTGGAAGGAGATGCGAAGAGATCGCAGCAAGGTTGACCCCATTCGCTGAAGATCTGTTCCACTACTGACAGTTTAAGAGACCACTCATAAGGCATCGGAATGGTCCAACTTAGCCTGTCCACTAGGATGTTGGACCGTTCCGGAATGTGCACTGCGATGAGAAAGCGACCGGTGGAGATCGCCTACTCCCACACTCTCATGGCCTCGCGACAAAGGGGGTAAGATCTGGTCCTTCCCTGTTTGTTGATATACTAGAACACTGACATGTTGTCTGACTGAATTGTAATCGTGCCCAGAGGAAGAAAGGCATGAAGGGCCTGGAATGCTAGAAGGGCCTGCCTCATCTCTAGGACATTTATATGCAAGCTGGTCTCTATGGGGGACCACAGGCCTTGGACTGTCCTGAGTTGGGAGGCATTCGTGGTCACTGTGGTTTGGGCCAGGGCTGGAAAAAAGGGTTGTCCCTTCAAAATGTCCGGAGAGCTCATCCACCATATGGACAACCGACAGACTCGACTGAGTTGAACTGGATATGTCAACGGCAGTTCCAACAGGGGCCATTGTACAGCTAGAGCCCACTGTAAAATCCTCATGTGTAACCGAGCACATGGGAGAAGAGTTATGGTCACTGCCATTGAGCCTAGAGCCTTCAACACAGATACCACCGCTGGAAGATGAGAACAGTAGATCAGGCAGACACGCATCCTCGGGTTTTGAACTCTCTCCGAGGTCAGGAATATTTTGCACTGAAGAGCATCTATCCTGGCACCAATGTAATCTATCACCTGTACAAGCTCTAGGAGAGAATGAGAATCTTTTTTGCACCAGCTTTTAAGAGGTTAAGACTGAAGTGAAGACTTTCTTGTAAAAAACTACGTTTTAACTACTGAGAGAATCACTTAGACGTTTAACTAGAGACTTTTGTACACCATCTGACAACAATAAACGTTTTCACGCACTTAGAAGGTACAGAAAGTGAAAACATTGACTAATGCGACTTACGTTTCAGGAACATCTTATATCATTCAAGGGTGACAACAATGCTGCTACACATCAACGGGACACAGAGTGCTACCTGGCGAGGAGTAGTGAGTTCCCGCATCGTTTGCCAGGCTTGATTCACAGAGGCGTCCAGTGTTAGGCAACACAATCAGTTTGAACCAACCTATTAAAGCACCATAGCCTCCAGGAGCAGAAGCGTTTGGCTACACAGAATAGTAGACAAACCCACACTGTCAGAGTCCAGGGGGGTAGACAAAGGAATGATAGACACCTCCAGAGGAATTCACGGAGGGTCTCTATTCCATCAATATTTCCAGTCAGCTGACAGAGACTGCCGATCCATTAGCCATGCGATTTCTATGCTACAGTAGCGCGGGGACGATTGGTTTTGGACCAGCTACCTGCTCCAGTAGGGTTAGCAAGCATGTTTTGGGCTCGGCGAGGGGCTACAGCAAGAGCAAGATGAGGAGGACTTACCTATGACTTCGAGCAGGAGTGAAGGGTAGAGGACATGGACTTGGCTCACATTCTTTAACACAAGATGAGTTGGAGGAGGCACACTTAGGTCTGATCTTTGTGCATAATGGTGAGTTAAATTTCATCTTTGTCTTGTTTAGGATTGCAGGTTTTAAGTGAGCATGTAATTTTAAAATGTATTTTTATTTGCAGAGCGTTAAGCAATGTCTTTTTTTTAAATGTGGCCTGGTAGTTTAGTTTAGTACACTAATGTACCTAGTAGTTATGTTGTTCAATAGCTGTTTAAACTGTTTATTTTGCCACTTGTGATTTAGGATTACATAAATACCTTTTTCAAATTCAGGAATAATTTACCTTACTACCTTGAGAACGAAACCTCAACAAAAAGCAAAGGGCGGAACACAAAGAGGTAACAACATTTGGATAATTTGGGCAATTACCAACAAATTTTGGTGACTGTTATTTAACAATAGGAAAGGGTATATTTATTGGGTTATTATAGATGTCACACACAGTGTGGTAGTGGTAAGAGACAGCTGAAGGCAGTTAAAGAAACAGCAGACAGAGGTCATGAGATTAGTTAATAATTAATGAGTGAATAAGCTGTTATACCTATTTTTATAGAAAACAAAAAACCATAAAGCCAGTATTAGATCCCCGACAAAACATGGTAGCTAGTAGAAGGGCTGCCCAGCCAGGCCACATATCTCAGGTAGAGGCTGGGTCCATCTTGACCACTTCTATAAGAGGCAGAGACTGTGCTGAAGATACACTTCCAATCTGAAAGAAGGGAGTGGTAGGTTTAAAACAACTTTCCATTAATATAGCAAAATGGTGGCCACATAATTAATCTAATAATTTACTGTGATGGTTAATGTCTTTTTTTTTCCAAGGGATGTCTTTGTGGTTGACGGGTGAGGGTGACAAGGGAAATCTAATGTAAGACAATTGGTATTTCATAATGCTGGCCTGGTCCCAGAGATGTCTTTTGTGGTAGGGGAATATAAAATAGATAGACAGGAGCAGGGGGTAGCTATAAGGGTGGGCAAGCAATATCTGGGACCTGGTCCCTGGTCCTTTGGTCTGAGAGTTTTATTTTGGGCATGTATTATTCCAACAACATTTGGGGATGTATACATGTTTATTAGATTGGGTTTTTCTTCTGATTTTTTGATGCAGACATGCCTATTGATGTTTTGATAGCTACAGATTTTCCACCATCTTTCCACCACCACCACACTTCTTTCTACATGCTTTTTCTTCTTTTCTCTGATAGATTTTTTGATCATTTGGATCACAGTAATGGTTCAAACTTTTGATGGTAGAATTTATTGTTGATTTTCTCTGGATACAGAGAAGAATTTTCTGATGTGTTTCATATAGTCAGTTCTGGTTTAATAACATTGTTCAAGGCCCGTCATCCCCAGATATCAATGAATGATAATGAACATGAGATAGATAATATAGAGATATTATCATGTTATAGCAATGTTGAGCAATGAGGGGATTCCATGTGAGAGAAATGATGATAGTAGGCATGAATAGGATAGCAAATATGAGAAATGGAATGATAAATAGGCATGATGGATGATAAGGAAGCATTTTAAAGAGAAATTATAAGAAAAGGAAAATAAAAACAAAATGGGTCATAGTAGTATACCTATACCTATAATAGTAAAGAGATTTGTAAAAAATAGGAGTTAAGAAGTGACAATAAATAAAAAGAAGTAATAATAAAAAATTAAAGCTTTGACAATAAGAGAGATAAGAATTTAAATGAAGAAGAAAGAACTGAAGAATCTTTTAAAATTTATAATTAATTTATTTATCTAATTCACAGAGTTCCTGAGGCCATCAGCCTGCCCTAAGGTCCATGCCTGTCCGTCCAACTTTCCATTAATAAGTTACTCCAATTAAAACAACCTTGTAGCAGAATTGCTACTTTGTAAACTAGTAGAGCTACTTGTAGGACTAGTCACATAGTTTATTTACAGCATTACATGCATTGCACAGCTGTACAATATGTTTAGACCAAATTTATTTTTTAATTAGGAATTCTACAGCATCTTATAAATGTTAGAAATAAAAAATGTGCATAATGCTCTTTATGAGGCACATTCCACACACACTTTCAGCTTCAGGGGGCTGTGGTTAGTAATAAGGTTAAATAATGGGGAGGGGGATATAAGGTTGTTGACAGAATCCTTGAAATAAAAAATGGATGGAGCTTGAGGGCTCATAGGGCCAGGGGTTAAATGATGGTTCCTTTGAAACGCCCCGCAAAAAAAAAGAGGGGTGTTTTATTGATTGGCTTTTTATTTTAATATAAAATAATGGTAATGTTTTTTCCTTTTGGGAAGGGTATCCACACCGAAAGCTTGGTTTGTTTAATAAAGAAGGAGTTAATCAGCAAGTGCCCTGCATTCCTTTCTCTTTTTTGGATTTTGCTGTTTGCTGTTTGGTGGGACTTTAGTCATCTAGGAGAGATTTGGATGTGTTGATTGTGATCCCCAAATGCAGGGCAAGTATCAAGAAATAATCCCTGGTTTGGGAAAGTAGACGCCTGGTGGGAGCAGTGAGGACTCAATCGTCCAGGTACGGATAGACCTGAATCCCCTGAAGTCTCAGGTGAGCCGCTATAACTGCCATCACTTTGGTAAACACCCTGGGGGGCTGTAGTGAGACCAAAGGGTAGAGCTCGAAATTGGTAATGATTGACTCCTAGCCAGAAGTGGAGTAACCTCCTGGAGCCTCTGTGCATTTTTATGTGAATAGTAAGTATCCCGGAGGTCTTACAAGCACATCCAGTTGCTCTCTTGCAGGTACGGCATGATGGACTGTAATGTGACCATCCAGAACTTTTCTTTGGCAACTGACAGGTTCAGGGTAGAGAGGTCCAGAATGGGCCTTAAGTCCCCCGTTTTCTTTGGCACCAAAAAGAACCTGGAGTAGAAGCCTGATATGGACTGGTCTGGGGAGACTGTTTCAATGGCTCGTGTTCCTAGCAGCTTGGAAATGTCCTGTGCTACTGCCTCCATTTGCGTGGGTGGTACGTCCGGAAGGTGGACTGAGAGATACAGGGGAACCCACGAAGAGGAGAGTGTATCCTCTGCATATGATTTGAAGCACCCAGCAGTCCACTGTTATGGACTCCCATGCCGCTGGGTGCAAGGACAATCATCCCCCGACTGCCTCCAGAGTAGAGCAGTTGGGCAACCCCTCAGGGTTGCTGCCCGGGTCTGTCTGAGAAAGGTTCTCGAGACCTGACGTTCCGTGGAACCCCTCTGCCTCTGGGCCGGCATCCATTCTGTCCCCCTCTGCCTCTGGGGGAAGAAGAGCCCCGAGTGTCTAGGGAATACTGTGTCTTCTGGAACCACATCTTCTTTTGCCCCCTCTGGTTCCAGGAAAAGGACCTTTGAGGGTTAGAGAAGTGGATCCCGATGGCAGACAGTGTCTTCCCATCCTTCTCACTCTGGACTAATGTCTCCTTAACGGGTCCTACCAAAGAGTGTAAAGCCGTCATAAGGGGCCATTGACAAACGACGCCTTGAAGGGTTCGGAAAATTGACATAACCTGAGCCAGGCGTTACACCTCATGGACAAGGAGGACCCAGCCACACTAGCCGCTCCTTCCGGTGCATGGGAGAGGAGCCGCATGGACGTGTTTGATACTGCTTTTAGAGTGGCCATCCTCACGGAGAACGAAGACTTGTCCCCCTGCGACATGGACTTGAGGGGGGTGGGAGACTACTCCAGCTCCTTGACTAGGTCGCGCTGAAGTATAATGACATGGGACAGGTAATTCAGTGCCCTAATTGAGAAGGTACCTGAAGCGTACACCCGCTTCCCTAGACAGTCCATCATCCGTGACTCTCGGTCAGGAGGGTGGACCGAGGAACTCTCCTGGGCAGGTTCCTTCTTAGTGGCCACTGCTACCACCATGGCGTCAATGGGGAGCCCTTGTTCCAAGATGGCCTATCTATGGGGGGCTAAGGATCTTAGCAAGTCACTTTGGTATGGGATCCATGCTGTCCGGTTCCTTCCATGCCTGCGAGGTGACCAAATCCACCAAAGGATCTGTGGGAGGGGACACCCAGGAAGTAGATGGCCCATGCCGAAAGCTTCCAGGAACACAGATTCATCAGAAGAGGTCCGTGTCCATGGTGAGGGACTCGGGGGAGTCCAAGTGCCTCCTCCTGCACAGTTGCTTGCGAGGCACATCCCCGGTGGGGCTCTCCAGGGGGGGGGTGCTCTCAAGCCATTTGTTCCTCTGGGGGAACCGTCTGGGTCTCTTCGAGCACAGGTTGTCCCTCTGGTAAGACTATGGGGACCATAGACAAAGCCGAGAGCGTCTAGGAGGAGTCCGAAGGGGCGGTCAGGGGTCTCGATCTGACAGAGGACCCATTCTACCATATCGAACACTGAAGGAGTGAACCTCCTGAGAAACCAATAAGGAGGTCAGTCTCCCCGGGTCCGACATGAGAATCGGAGCCGGGCCAGAAGTGGATGGAGCTCCGAGGGAGAGAACCTGGCCCGACAAAGTTGGAGCCGATGGAAAAGGTTCCACTCCCTCGGACCAGACACCCAAGCTCCAGCTCGAGAGAGGCTCGGATCTGAGCTGGTCAGATCCCAAACGCTCCAGGCAGCTGTCGGCATTGAGGAAGTAGGTACCATCAGCACCAACCCCTTGACCAAAGCCAACCTCGGATCCGAATACTCCAAACCCGAAGGCCGGATCGGAGAAGGAGAAATGGGTTGAAAGAAAGGAAGCGAGCTTCCCCTCCAGAGGGAGGGGGGGGGATGGCAAGACCCCCATCTGGATCTGTGTACGGATAAAGCACCTCATCATCTTATCCAGATCCATACCGGATAAGGAGCAGGTGGACCATGACGAGGCCACAGACTCCGACCTAGCAGGTCGGGGCAAAGAGTCCCGAGAAGCTGGACGTGTCTCCTCCGGCTCTGTGGAGAACACTGGAGATCGGAGCAGAGGGGAGTCACAGATCCGTGTTGACTTGCTTGGAGAAGCTAGTTCTGGGGACCTCTTCCTCTTTTCCCTAGTCTTCGACTCTCTCACTCTCCCTTTCTCTACCTCTCTTCTGCTCTTCTTCCACATGCTTTGGTACAGGAGGTTGAGTCCCAGCCTGGGAGGGAGGAGAAGCCAGAGGAAGAGAGGAGGGAGAGGCAGCCACAGCAGCCACTGTAACTGAAGCCGAAGATGAGGAAATAGAGTCGAAAGGAGAAAGAAGACCTTTGAGGGCCAACTTGGCCTTCCTATCCTTTACAATGCAGGGGTTGAAGCCTGCACAAATGCTACAATCCACATTAAGGTGGGCCACACCCAAGCACAAAACACAATGTGTGGCCATCCGCTGGGGATAGCTTACGAGCACACACTGTGCAGTGCTTGAAAACAAGCTTTTCAGCCATGCTAAAGTTAGAAAGATAGCCTTGAAAAAAAGACAGGTAAATTTCTTTCTAAAAGATCACACACACATCCACTCACCACACTAGTCTACAGACAACACTGAGGGGGGAGGGGCACCACAGAACAAACTACTCTAACTATCTAAAACACTAACACTTGACGCCAAAGCGAGGAAAAGTGAAGGGGAACCTACACTGAAACTAAGAAAATTAGCTCCTCACAAAAAAAGTTTTAAACCCACTGCTAGCTGGAGCTCAGACGACATGATGTAGAAGCAAATCGCGACAAATGAGATCTGGGGAAGGAAGGCAGTGGTGGTGTATTATGGGTAAGGGGAGGAGCTTGGAGCTGAGGCTAGAAAAGTTGTCAGCTCGGATCTGATACGGATCCGTATCCCACAGGTTGAAGACCAAATGAAGTAAACTACTTCAGATCAAAAATATGGCACTCCGACGAGGATGGAACCAGCTGGGAGTCTACTAAGGCTAAAGCTCTCTCCATAATCTGAATAAAATGACAATAAAAACAAACTGAACGAACCACTCTGGCACGAAGAAATGGCTCCGTGCACTACGTATCAAATAAACTGACAACAGCGCCAGAAACTCGGAATAACTAATGACTGTGATGGTAGCAGTTTTGTTTAACTCGATATTAAACTTCATCAGACATCTCCAATTCATTACATCCCCATTTAAATAACATCAGCTTTCATTTGATTGGTCTCCAACATGCCCACCTCCATTCACATTATTTTAAAAACACATTTCCATTATTAAAACATTATGATATTCCGTTCCACTATATACTGTAACTATTCCCAATATTAATATAATTACATTTAAAACAATGATTTATAATGAAAAAATTAACAATTCACATTTCATTTCATTTCACAACTTATTCCTTTCTGAAGCTTTTAACTTAAGAATAGGTGTTATAGAACTACGTTCATTTATACCTGGCCAACAATCTGCACATAACCTTACTTGCCATAATAGTTCTTTTCTTTTCCAAATATAACATCCATGCAGTCTTTTTGTCTATTTCTACATGATCTATGACCATAATTTAAATTGATTTGTTGGATTATCATATACATGTTTGGCCAAGGCATTACTAAGGTTCACTTTCTTGATACTACAGTCATGTTCATAAATTCTCTGAATGAATCACCTTTCTGGTTTGCCCACATAAAAACTTGGGCAAAACCTACACGCTGCAATATACACTACTGACTTGGTGTTACAATATTTCCCTTTCAAATGATGTGCCACACCCTTTATTGTAAATCTATTGCCTATATTTATTTTTGGACACCATTTGCATGCCCCACATCTCATCATTCCTTTATTACTTTGAAGTCTACCTTTTTTTGTAGATCCAAACAAATACTTAAAACTTAACCCTCTATGAAACACTACATGTGGGTGGTCTCCAATTTTCTCTCTTACATAAGGATCATCACTTAAAATAGCCCAGTTCTTATTTAAGACAATTTTCAACTCCTAAAATATTCTGCATATACTGTAGCAAAGGCTTTAGTAAATTCAGATTTACTTTTTATATAACCTTCATGATGTTTGTTATTTCATTATTAGAATTCACCTTAGTATGTCTGATTTCTCCGATATTATCCCCTTGGTTAGTATCATCAAATTATACATTATTGTACATTAAAATTAGTTTGAAATAGCCACTTTCCCTTTTCACTTCCTCTATTAATTCTTCCACTAACTCAGTAAGATATGCTCTTTTTTTAAACATGGTCCTCATATTCTCGCATTCTTGTAAGAAATCTATATCCCTCGTAATGATTCAAGCTGCCCTTACGAGCTGTCCTTTGACCAAAAATCTTTTTTGGTGCTCAGTGTGAGAGCTAGTGAAATGAAGAAAGCTGTTGGAATAAGTGTTATTTTTTCTATGAATATGTGAGATATATCATCCACTGAGTCTATCTTTAAACAAACATCTAAATAAACCATATATTCTGTATTATAATTATACGTAAAAAAAAATAAAAAGTTCATAGTGCTATTTATATAATTAATAAGTTCATCCAGAGAATTCTGGGATGCCTTCCATATGATGCTGATGTCATGCTGAAACCTAACATATGAACATATGTTATCATAATATTGGGCATAAAAAATATATTTCTTTTCCCAATATGTCATAATCATGTTAGCATAAGCACCTCCACATGGAGAACCCATCGCTACTCCATTTTTCTGGTAATAATAATGACCATTAAAATAAACAAAATTGCTGTTCAAAACTAATTCAAGAAGTTCCATTAATACATTACTATTTTCCTGAGGGATACAATATTTTATTAACATCTCACTTATCCATTCAAGCTCTATATCCTGAGGAATGACTGAGTATAAATCACGAACATCTATTGTTAATATATCACCTGATTCATATTAAACTCAATTGCTCACTTCTAAAAAAAACTCCATGAATCCTTACAAATTTGCACTTCATTACTTAAAATTTTCTTGAACTCAATCTAAATATTTAGCACAAGCTGAAGTAATCGAATCTCCACTATAGGACATATTGGTGGATTATTAGCACATTTATGGATCTTTGGAACGCTAAAGAAAATATAAGAATTCTTGGTGTTACTATGTTTAATTTGTTATAAAGGATTATATCTATATGGCTTTCCAAAAAGATGTCATTTAACTGTATAGATATCTTTTGATAAGCCCCATTCAATTCATTAAGCAAAACTACTTGGTATATATCATTATTCAAGACCTCTTCTAACCTATTATCTGATATTGTTAATCCTCGTTCATTCCTTACGCATGGGTATTGGTTCCGACCTCGGAACCGAGCCGGCCATTTTCCAAGCTCGTGTCAGCTTCAAACTCTCGAGCTAAACTCTTACCCACAATCCCCCTCTCCCTGTTACCTCAGATTCTGTTTGCCGCATTGCCATTCGGTTGTGTCAAGCTACTTCTCTTGAGCTAAGTACAGTTATTTGTTGTTTAATAATCTTTCATATTACTTTTCTGGCAGAAAAGTTTATATTTCATTGTCTTTTACCCTATCATCTAGCATACATATTTTCTTCAGGTTTTTTTGCCCTTTTCTCTACCTTTTTACTGCAAGGTATTCTCTCTTCACCATCGCTGGTAATCCTTCCCTTTTTTCTCATACCTTCGGGTATTCTTTTGTACCATTGCTGGTACCTTTTTCTATTAAATTAATTTGCTGTCATGGCAGATAAGAAAGGTAGTCCGGGGTTTAAGCGGTGTTCTGATTGTGGACACAAACTACCTACTTCTGATGCACACTCTTTGTGCGTTTATTGTTTGGGGGCGTCCCACTTGTCTGTTGACCCACCCTGTACTATTTGTGGGAACTTTTAGAATAGAACCTTGTTGTTAAGGAAAAACAAGCGGTTACTGAAGGGACCTCTTAAATCTCCTTTTCAGAGGTTATTTCTGGGTCGAAGGCCTCAACCCCTCCTAGAGCCCATAAGAAAATCTTGGATGTTCCTACCAAGGCTAAATCTTTGCCTTCGTCCCCAGCTGGGGAATCCCGCCAACCAAAACCTAAAAAGGCTAAAGTTTTGACTCCGGAGCTCATTCGGTCAGCCCCAGTGCTTTAGGTGCCTAGACCTTCGGCACTGAGGCCTTCGGCTCCATTAGTGATCTTGGCTCCGTCTTCTCCTGCAGCCTTCACTATATCGGCACCAATGGGGCTCCTCGGTTCAGACTATTACCACTGTATCGGCACCGACCGTTCAGTCGGTGCAGACCTTAACCACGTCGGCTCCAAGATCTTCCTCGGAACCGACGCCTTTATTGTTGACTCCAGTTTTGTCAGTTACAGCTTCGGTACAGACAACCACTTTGGTACCGATCGCTGTCTCGGTGCAGGCACCCGTAGTCCACTCGCTCTCGGCACCGTTGCCCTCGGTGCAGATGGGTGAGATGGACACCGAGTTTGCCTCTTCTGTGGACAGGCCTGTTTCTCCCTCAGTCTCCGTGAAGTTCACTAGAAGCATTTCCGAACACGATGTGTTGTGTCTTGTGGAGCAAGTGCTCTTGGCCAGAGGTATCCCACCCCTCAGGAACTACCCTTCCTTGGGAGGTGATCACCCGTCTCCAAAGACCCCTTCTTATTCTCCTCCTTCATTGCCTTTGATGTCCATGGATATAATAGCACAGTCTTCCCCTTCTGCGGTCCCCTTTATGGATCTCACAAAGGAACTGCAGTTGCCTTCATGTCAGGAGAGTTTTGCTACGACCCAGGATGTCAGTTGTGGCACGCATAGTTTGCTGCTCCACAGCCATCCAGGGACTCCGGGTCGGCAGGCTGAGCCACTTAGGGGAGGGGTGACCCCTGTCCTAGACATGCACTCTTCAGGTAGATCAGCCTTCCAACTGATGGAGAAGGCTTTCGCTGCTGCTGGTGATACTGGACTGTCTATACCTCCGCCCACCTCTGGTACACTGGTTTCATAAGTTGCACCTAGCGGACATCGGGTGCAAGGGCCTCAGGACTTATTCCCACAGGAATCCCCTTTTCTGCTGTCTTCTCCAGCTTCTCCCGCTGAGGAGGTTCACCGGAAAAGTTTACGTAAGAGGAAGCACATGGACTCCACTGAGGAGTCCCTTACTGAAGACACAGATTTTAATGAGGGGGAAGGATCCCCCTGGTCACCCTCTGAGGTATCCTTTGGTGATATCCTCGAAATACTGAAACAGAGAGGTGACTGGCAGTCCTCAAATCCGACCTCTGAGGAATCTGTGCTCCTGCAGGCCTTTCGCGCCCGGCCCCCTACCTCCTGGGTTACTCCACCTGCCAATGAACTTGCCTGTCTTATCGTGCAGCGTGCTTGGAAGGCTCTAGATACCATTGAAGCTATTACCCCGGAGGCCAGATAAGATTTTGTCCCCTCCTGCTTTGGATCCCCATTGGTCTAAAGGTCTTCCTGTGGATGCTTTGGTGGTGGCGGCCACAACAAAAAAGGATCTGGCAGAAGAAAGCCAGACTGTCCATCTGCCTAACAAAGAGTCCCAGGCCCTGGACAGGATAGGGAAGGGCACCTTTGCTTCAGCGACCTTTGCTATCAGGTCCCTGAATTATATGGCACACTTTACCAGGCTTCAAATGGATCTGAGTTCTGAGCTCTTTGAAACCTTGGCTGGTGCCATGCCTGATGAGGTCCGTGACAAAGTGGCCTCTCAGCTGGCCACCACTGAATCAATATCCAACTCCTCTATGTGACTGATATCTCACGCATCAGAAGGAGAAGCTACAGCAGCAGGTTCAGCAGTGGTCTTGAGATGACACACCTGGATGCGCTTGTGTAATTTCGCAGAACCCTTTAAGGCTTCCTTTCTTAACGCTCCCATTGAGGCCTCCTCGTTGTTTGGGCCCAAACTTAAAAGCACACTGGCCAGATGTGAACAGAACGGTAAAACCCTTTCTGCCGTAGGTGTCCGTTATTCTTCCCCTCAACATGCTTTCTCATGAAACCAAAAGAGTGGGAAGATCTGGTTCAAGAAATTTCAGGGTCCTTTCCATGACACACAGGCCGAGTTCCCCCTAAAGGCAGAGGCGGAAACTCACAGGGAAGACTCTCCTTTCGGGGCAGAGGGGGTCCGCGTAACCAGAGTTCCAGAGATTCTTTCCCTGGTCAATCCTACCAGCGCTCTTGAAGAGCGGCCCAACTACTTTTCTCTGGAGGTGGTTGGGGGACGTTTCTCCTTGTACCCCTCTGCTTGGCTAACCATCACCACCGACTCTTGGGTACAAAGGATTATAACCAGAGGTTATCATATCCCCTTCGATCTTTGTCCTGCCCCTTCAAAAAAACCTTCCTAACGTTCCACCCAGTCAAAGGGAAGCAGCAGCATTAGAAATAGAAAAGCTGCTAAGAAAGAGAGTCATCCAAATAGTCCCTCCACACCAGATAGGATCTGCATTCTACTCAAGACTATTTTTGGTGCCAAAGAAAACCAGGGACGGGAGACCAATTTTGGATCTCAGTGTATTGAACAAGTTTGTGAGTATAAAAATTCCGGATGGTCACGATACAGTTTATCCTCCTGCATTTTGGCAAAAGACAACTGGATGTGCTCGATAGATCTTCAAGATGCGTACTACCACATAAAAGTGGACAGGCCATCAAGAATATTTCTGCGCTTCTGTGCGGGAGCAAGTCACTACCAGTTCAGAGTACTGCCCTTCGGACTCTCTACAGCCCCCAGAGTGTTCACAAAATGCATGGCAGTTGTCACAGCTCACTTGCGACTTCAAGGATTCCAGGTGTTTCCATACCTAAACGACTGGCTCATTTCTGCCCCCACCAGACATCTACTGGAATAAGCCCTGGCATACTCTCTCCTCGCTGCTCAAGGGCTAGGAATAACCATAAACTGGCAAAAATCCAATCTCACCCCATCTCAGTTGACAGAAGTCATACGGGTTATCTTGGGCACAAAGAACTGCAGAGCTGCTATTTCAGAGCACAGAATTCTAAGGATAAAGCAACAACTGATTCCAATCCTTTCAAGGGAGAAATCCACAGCTCACTCGGTCCTACAGCTGTTGGGTTCCTTGGCAGCCTCCATCACCACTGTTCCCCTGGCCAGGTTTCACATGAGGCTTCTACAATGGCTACTGCTTACCCAATGGTATCCTTTTCAGCATCCTCTTTCAGCCATGATTCGAGTAACCCACAAGTGCAAACAGGATTTAAATTGGTGGATGACACACAATCTGTCACAATGGTCTCGCCCCTTCTTCCCCCAGCAACCTAAGGCCACAGTGACCACGGATGCCTCCCGGATGGGGGGGGGGGGGCTATGTCAAGCTCAGACAGTCCAAGGCACTTGGTCCGAACTGGAGGCTCATCTGCATATAAATGTTCTAGAGCTGAGGGCGGTGCTTCTGGCATTGGAAGCATTCTATCCCCTGCTGCCGTCTGGGACAATTGCGATTCAATCAGACAACATGGCGGTGGTCTGGTACATCAACAAGCAAGGTGGAACCAAATCTTACACCCTTTGTCGAGAGGCCATGAGGATATGGCAACGGGCAATGGCTACCAACCGTTTTCTTCTAGCAACGCACATTCCCGCGAGTTCCAACGTGATAGCAGATAGACTCAGCAGGTGCATTCTTCAACCTCACAAGTGGTCCCCGAATCCCTTGATAGCGGCTGAGATCTTCAACTGCTGGGGTCGTCCTTGCTGCGACCTCTTTGCATCCCCAACCAACTGCAAATTCAGCAACTACTTCGCCCTGATTCCCCCTCCGGGACAGTCACCCAGGGGCGCTCTAGTCCATGACTGGCCCTCTGGTCTTCTTTACACATTTCCACCCTTTTCCCTCATTCCTCAGTTTCTGAAGAAAGCCCGTCGGTTGAAGAGCAAGGTGATCCTCATAGCACCATATTGGCCTCGACAGATTTGGTTCCCCTTCCTTCGGGCTCACCTACTAGATAGACCATGGATTCTCCATCCAACCCCAGAGTTGATCTCACATCCACAGAACCTGATTCATCCCAACTTGAACAGCCTGAAGCTCACGGTTGGCTACTCCAATTCCCTTGATTGCTAGGCAATATGATCTTTACCAGTACGTGATATTCTCATTGCATCTCATAAGTCTTCCACTAGAATTACTTATCTGAGCAAGTGGAAAAGATTTACCTGTTGGCTGAAAGATAAACAAGTAGATCCCTTCTCAGCACCAGTGTCGATAATACTAGACTATCTGGCTGACCTTTTTCAATCGGGTCTATCGGCCTCCACCATTAGAGTTCATTTGGCTGCGATTTCTAATTTTCCAAGATTCCTCTTATGACCCACAAATTGTTCAAGACCTTCATAAAGGGTGTGAATCATCTGAAGCCACCTTTCAGAGAACCTATTCAACCCATGGGATTCATCAATAGTTCTACAAACTCTGACAATGCCATCTTTCGAACCAGTCTTTTCTTGCGACCAAGTATTTGTCATGGAAAACCTTGTTTTTGGTTGCCATTACTTCTGCCAGATGTATTTTGGAACTTCAAGCTTTATGTATCAAGAGTCTATACTTGATTCTTCATAGAGATAGAGTGTCTCTGAGAACTAATCCATCTTTTTCTGCCTAAAGTGATCTCTGAAATGTCCATTAATCAAGCCATTGAATTGCCAGTTTTCTTTTCCAATCATTCAAACAGAGGAAAGTATTGCCTACATACCCTAGATATCCACAGGCAAATTCGTTTTTACTTAAACAGGACTAGGCCTTTTCATAAATCTGACAAGTTATTTTTGGCTTTTTCTGGACCTAGATTAGGATCTGCTGTTGCTAAGGTCACATTAGCTAGATGGTTGAAGGACTGTGTGACGTTCATTTATACACAACGCAAGATCTCGTAGCCTACTACCATGAAAACTTATTCAACAAGATCGGTGGCAACTTCTGCTGCCTTCCATGCCAGAGCTTCCTTACATGACATCTGTGCAGCTTCAACTTGGGCTATGCCTCATACCTTCATCAATCATTACAAATTGGACTTGGCCTCCAGGGGAAGAGCATCTTTCGGTTCTATGGTGCTCAAGAATGTCCTTCCATGAGAGCCTCCCAGGAATAGAGGTAGCTGGGGACAATGTCCCATGCATAAGGAATGAACGAGGATTAACAGTATCAAATAAAGAAGTTATGTCTTATCATAACGTTCCATCTGTATTGTTGATTCTCGTTCTGTCATTACAACCCTCCCTCCTTCCCCCTCCTGTGGTTTCTAGTGGATCTCACCATCAGGTTCTCTTAGGTTATTTGACCAGAGGTAGCCTCTACCTTCTTTGACTTGCAAACTCAATCTGAGGTAGCAGGGAGAGGGGGATTATGGGTAAGAGTTTAGCTCGAGAGACTGAAGCTGACGTGAGCTTGGAAAATGGCTGGAACGTTATGGTAAGACAACTTCTTTATCTTCTCTTTCGGCTGTTCCCGTTAGGGGTTGCCACAGTGGATCATCCGTTTCCATTTCTTCCTGTCCTCTGTGTCTTGCTCTGTCACACCAACCACCTCCATGCCCTCCCCCTCACCACATCCATAAACCTTATCTTAGGCCTTCCTCTTACCTGGCAGCTCCATCCTCAGCATCCTTTTCCCAATATACCCAGCATCCCTCCTCAGCATGTCCAAACCAATGCAATCTCACACCTCTGTCTCCAAACCGTTCAACCTGAGCTGACCCCCTAACATACTGATTCCTAATCCTGTCCATCCTTGTCACACCCAGTGCAAATCTTAACATCTTTAACTCTGCCCCTTCCAGCTCTGACTCCTGCCTTTTTGTCAGTGTCACAGTCTCCAACACATACAACATAGCTGGTCTCACTACCCTCTTGTAGACCTTCCCTTTCAATCTTACTGGTACCAGTCTGTCACAAATCACTCCTGACACTCTTCTCCATCCATTCTACCTTGCCTGTACTCTCTTCTTCACCTCTCTTCCACACTCACCATTACTCTGAGCTGTTGATCCCAAGTACTTAAACTCTTCTACCTTCATCATCTCTACTGCCTGCATCCTCACCATTCCTCTAGCCTCCCTCTCATTCACACACACATGTTCTGTCTTAGTCCTGCTGACCTTCATTCCTCTCCTCTCTAGAGCACATCTCCACCTCTCCAGGGTCTCCTCAACCTGGTCTCTAGTCTCACTACAGATCACAATGTCATCTGCAAACATCATAGTCCATGGGGACTCCTGTGTGATCTCGTCTGTCAACCTATCACCATTGCAAATAAGAAAGGGCTCAGAGCTGATCCTTAATGTAATCCCACCTCCACCTTAAATGCATCTGTCACTCCCACTGCCGACTTCACCACTGTCACACCACCCTCATGCATATCCTGTACCACACTTACATACTTCTCTGCCACTCCTGACTTCCTCATACAATACCACAACTCCTCTCTAGGCACCCTTTCATATGCTTCCTCAAAGTCCACAAAGACACAATGCAACTCCTTCTGACCTTCTCTATATTTCTCCATCAACACTCTGAGCGCAAACATTGCATCTGTAGTGCTCTTCCCTGGCATGAAACCATACTGCTGATCACTAATCATCACCTCCCTTCTAAACCTAGCTTCCACTACTCCTTCCCATAACTTCAAGCTGTGACTGATCAGTTTTATCCCTCTGTAGTTACTACAGCTCTGCACATCACCCTTATTCTTAAAAATAGGTACCAAAACACTTTCTCCACTCCTCAGGCATCCTCTGACTTTCCAAGATTTCGTTAAACAATCAGGTTGAATACTCAACTGCCATTTCTCCAAAGCACCTCCATGCTTCCACTGGTATGTCATCTGGACCAACAGCCTTTCCATTCTTCATGCTCTTCATAGCTGTCCTTACTTCCTCCTTGCTAATCTGTTTCACTTCCTGATTTACTATCCCCACATCATCCAACCTTCTCTCTCTCTCATTCTCTTCATCAACCCCTCAAAGTACTCTTTCCATCTGCTCAACACACTCTCCTCACTTGTGAGTACATTTTTCTCACTAACCATCACCCTTACCTGCTGCACATCTTTCCTAGCTCGGTCCCACTGTCTAGCCAATTGGTACAGGTCCTTTTCTCCCTCTTTAGTGTCCAAACTTTCATACAACTTTCCATATGCCTTATCCTTAGCCTTTGCCACCTCTCTCTTTGCCATGCTCATCTCCTTATACTCCTGCCTTTCTTCATCTCTCTGACAATCCCACTTCTTCGTCAGCCTCTTCTTCTGTATATTCTCCTGTACTTCCTCATTCCACTACCAGGTCTCCTTGTCCTCCTTCCTCTGTCCAGATGTCACACCAAGCACCTTTCTAGCAGTCTCCCTTACCATCTCTGCTGTAGTTACCCAGCCATTCGGTAAATCTTCACTGTCCCCCAGTTCCCGTTTTAACTCCTTCCTGAACTCCACCTCACAATTACCCTTTTTCAACTTCCACCATTTGATCCTTGGCACTGCTCTCACACTTGTCCTCCTCTTTTTGATTACCAATGTCATCCTACAGACCACCATTCTTCTAACCTATTATAATCATACAAATCCGTAATTACCACCCCTCCCCTTTATCCGGTTTCATGATTCTAACTTGTTTCAAATATTTTAAAACCTCTTGTTCTTCTTTATTTAAGTTAAAATTTATATGTTTTCAACGTATACGAGAAAACATATGTCTGAAATCCAATAAACACATTCTTTCATAAGTAGCCAAAAGTGGGTGTAGGGGTGGATTATAAGTACTACTTACAGCATATCTATTTGTGTCTTGATTTTGTATACTTTCTTCATACAATAATGAAAAATTAATTTTCCTCAACTACATCTTCAGATCAATTATAGCATGCGTTACATTTAAAAAAAAACAGTTGGAATGAAAGTAATATCTTTCGCTAATAAATTTGCTATAGCTATATCACAATTCATTTCAGAAAAACTGAACACTTTAAAGTCTTTGTGATGATTGCAAATTATTTCATAATTATTGTCCTTTGTTCTTTCGTCCACTTCACTTGAACTACCACGCTGCTGTATAATTAATTGATCAGTTATTTGTGTCGTGCTTGATAAGGTATTGGAGGCTGGTTGTTGTTCTGTGCCCTCCATTGATTGTTTTTGGGTCTTGTTGATCGAAACCCCGCCCCTTGACATGGTATATTGTTATTATAATTACTTCTATTTCTTCGTCTTTTCAATCTACTTAGTTCAGGAAAATTATGCTCATTATATCGAATGGATTCATCGTTGGTATCATACCAGTCTCATAAATTATCATGGGATCCCACACCAAACTGATTCTGAGAAGACTGTGATATTATTATATTCCTTAGCCCATTTTTGGAAAGTAGGGGGCCAAGGATATGCTGTTCCATTACTATATTCCTGAATGTCTTGATTTATTTTATCTAGTTTCCCCATTTTTAATTTGATTACATACTGTTCCACACTATTATAAATGCGGAGAAGCTCATATTTATGTTGTTCGTAATTACAGTCTCCTCAAATAATTCCATCCAACACTTCTAATTCTTCACTTAATTTCTCAATTTGGACTTGACTATATTTCAATAGTTCTAAAAACTCAATTCCATGTTTGTCAAATAGCTTTAACAAGTCTATATGTAAAGCAGAGTTCACTGCTAGACCAGTTGGATAACGCCATAACTGTAAATCGTTTGGAATGATATTCAACCTGATACATTCTCGTAAGTAAGCATTTTCCAACTGGAGATTTTTACATTTCACTAGTTTTATATCAAAGTCATTCAGCTTATTATTGATAGCTGCCAACCCCGGTCGTTGTTCAGAATTAAAGGAAAAACCCACTTGCAACCAGTCATTAAGAGTCAGAACCTCTCTTCTCATAAAGCCAAATCTTTCCCTGATGTTCTCGAGATTTTGTGAGGATGCCTCATTCGTAACAACTGATGCAGGTGCCGCAATACAATTTCCTCTTGCATTCAGTGAATTTATCAGCAAATGATGACACATGAAGTAAACCATGAACATTATTGCCATTCCGCTGATTATTGTCCATAGTTAAATTAGATGTTATCTTAGATCTATTCCCTGACATAACACGTAAATGCTGGTACAGATTATCCCTACATTGAGTAAGCTGCTGAATTAATGCTGTTAAATTGCCGATGCTTCTTTCAGTATCCTCTCCCCCCCGATTGGGAGTAAAGCACCAGAGACATGGGATCATTCTCAGCCACCATGAAACAAACTACTGAATAAAATGACAATATAAACAAACTGAATGAACCACTCTGGCACTAAGAAATGGCTCCGTGCACTCCACATTAAATAAACCAACAATAGCTCCAATAACTCCAGAAACTTGGAATAACTTTAATAACTGTGATGTTAGCGCTTTCGTTTAATTCAATATTAAACTTCATCAAACATCTCCAATTCATTAAATCCCCATTTAAATAACAGCAGCTTTCATTTGATTGGTCCCCAAGATGCCCACCTCCATTTACGTTATTTTAAAAACACATTTCCATTGTTAAAACACTAGGATATTCCAGTCTACTATATATTGTAACTATTCCCAATATTAAAATAATTAATTTTAAAACAATGCTTTATAATGAAAAAAATAACAATTCACATTTCATGTCACAACTTATTCCTTTCTAAAGCTTTTAAGGTTACATGCGGATAGTTGGCCAGGCATAAATGAACATAGTTCCATAACACCTATTCTTAAATTAAAAGTTTTCGGTAGGAAGAAAGGGAAAGAAAATATTTTTTTTAAATAGATATAACAAAAATGGTACAAAGAGAATACCCAAAAGGGGGTAAGGGAAGAAAGGGAAAGGATAATACCAACAATGGTATACGAGACTACCAACAGTAATAAAGAGAGGGAGGAGGCCTGTTACCAACGATGGTTAAAAGGGTTACCATAAGGTAAAAAGTGTGGAAACATTGGAAATACAGTCACTTACTCACAACAGTCACTTACTCACAACAAAGTCCCAAAACTAAAACTCCTCATGATAGAACCAAATGCAGCAGTCCTGGAGGAAGCATCAACTGCATCATAATTGCACTTACTATAATAGCGGGCAATCTGAGAGGTGGAGCCCAACAAGGGAAAGGCAAAAGCCTTCTCCTCAGTCAAGGAGGTCAGATATAACCTGAGAAATGAGGGCCAGACCATACCTAGTCATAGGAGTCTGGTAGTTAATGGCCCTAAAGGATAAGGTGGCAGCAGCATAAACCTTCTTGCCTAGCCTCTCCATGGCCCTAGTACACTTGTCTGAGTGAAGCAACTTGGTAGAAAGCAAAAGCTTGGAAGATTGTCTGAAGAGTCAGACACTACAAAAGGATCAGAATAAGGGCATTTATAGACAAAGGTACAATCACCAGACACCTTGCAAAATCTGCCAGGTTTCTTAGGAGCAGGGGGCTGAGAATCAGGGACCAGAGAAGCTGCTGAAAAGGTATCCAAGAGGGCAGCCAAAACTGCAGGAACAGCAGAACGTTTGGGAGACTATCTGGAGGAGTTCATAATACCTCTTCTGGATATCAGAGACCTGAAAACAATCCCACTTAAATAATTCCAACATGCAATAAACAGTGCCCCCAAAAGAGAGTTCCTCTAAAGGGAAATATGGACTAATAGAATCCTCTTCCTCTGAACCATAGTCCAAAGGGGAATGCATCTGAGAGAAGTAGGCTAATGACTACTCCTCTTATTCCGATACTCAGAGGAATCCTGTTCCCTAGGTCTTTTAAGAGGAGTGAAATACCAGGAAGGGGCAGGCACAGAGACCCCTTGAGGAGGCTTTAAAGCCATTAAAAAGTGGTAAACAACCCCTGAGTAAAATCCTACCAATCTCTTTGGGGATCCTTTGTTGTTTCTTCTTTTGTGGGACATCCGCACGAAAAACATTGGGAGGGTCAGACCCTTGTCGACACTCAATAAATGTAGAAGGGATCTCCTTCCTTGCTAAGATCTGCTAAATCCCCATCGGTCCCCTCAGATGAACGGGGTCGTGGCAGAGGAATCTGAAATACTGACCAGGCTATCCTCCAGACTTATACGAGCCTTGAGAGAGAGGTCTGGAGGAGGTTGGACAGCACCCATGTCAAACCTAAAATTTTTGGCTTTTTTCTTGTCTGATGGCTGATCCTCAGGATGGGAAGACCCCACCATAGCAGCCAAAGCCAACAGCTTAAGACTTTGGTTTTCAAGGTAAACAGACAAGGAGGAAAGATGACTGTGTAGGGTCTTAGGGAAAAACACGTGACAGACAGAACACTTCACATAGTCATGGGAAGCACCAAAACAGAAGAGGCATTGGGTGTGACAATCTTTATGGGGAATCTGCCTCCCACACTGGCATTTTCCCTTACTGGATGACATAAAACCAACAACACTGAAAATAAAAGAGAAAAATAAGAAAGAACTCCAATGTAGCACTTACCTGAAAAAAACAGCTTGGTAACCAGCACAGAAGAAAGCCATTCAGACTGACATTCAGTGATGGTGTTTGGACTGGTGGCAAAGAAGCTCTGAAGTGTGCAAGCCTGTTTGTCAACTTTATGCCCTATGCCTTGAGTGGGGAGCATACTTATGTGGTATAGCACCTGTAAATACTAAAAGCTTTGGTATACTGGCTGGACATTGGTCCTATCCTTGGCAGGAGATGATTTATGTAAGAAATACTACAGCAGTAACAGGGAATGACATCTGGTGGTCCAGTGGTCATTTCACCACATGAAAGCTGAGACTTGCAAGCAAAATATATGTGGGCTTTGCTTACCAAGCCACTGAAGGCAGCCCTCTATAGCATAAGGCTAGAAAGCACTCACATGAAAGGGGAAAACATGGTAAGTCTTCCCATTAACATGAGTAGACAAGCGGCCACAAAAAGATGTGGTTAGGAACCAAAACAAAAAAATCTACGAGCAGCTCTCTCCCTATGGACAACAGCTGGGGAGTACAAATATCCACTGTAAAGGGAATACAGGAGGACAAAAAGCATTAAAAAGTTGTTGCATTAAACTTATTAGCACACAAAAGCAGGGTTGGGAGGGTGGCCTAATGGTTAAGGTGTTTGCGTTACAAACACAAGGTGCAGGGTTCGAGTCTCCCAAAGGATATTTAGCTAGGTTTAAAATGGCTCGCAAGGATAGTTAGCCTAGTACTAATCTATGAACCTATGAACAACTCAGGTATGTTGAGACAACAGCAAAGCAGATACCTTCAAGACTGCAGATTGTCCATATATTCCTACAGTTCCATTTACCCAAAATATTTTTCACACCTTTGCAAAAGCTGTAGTGTGGTTTGTCTTAAATGAACTTAGTATTGCCCTTTACTGTAACTGCCCTGCCAGAAATAACCACTGACGTTAACATGACAATTTCCTGATAACTCTTATAACCTTGACCTAATAATGGTCAGTTGCAGAAAAACACATCTTCCCTTCACTTTATATGATGCTCATGTGAACAATTTATGATACCTAAACAGCGGCATATACATAGAAGGAAAAAAAAAACAAAGCAATTCCCCCAAATGGGAAAGTCAGTAGAGAAAAAAATTTTTTTTGGGAAATGTGAACAAAGCATGCAACAGATGCCTATACAAAGGCTATTCCAAAAATATCACTGCTTCTGTACTAGACCCCAGAGCTTGAAATGATACCCAGGTGTATTCTAAACCAGCAGTGAAACACTTTACCTCAAGTCCACAATGATCTATGTAGCACACGCAACACATCATAAGATGGAATATAGTTACTTTCAGTGATCTATATAGCACATGCAACATATCATAAGATGGAATATAGTTATTTTCTATTGAAAGTTCCACACAATGAGTGAAGACAAACTCAACACTGAGCTGAAATCTCATCACAAAAAGATTTCATCTTTCAGATAGCAGCAAAAGGCTACTATTGGAAAGATGAAATCTTTACATGAGATGGAACATGGTACCCACCTCTGAAAGTATTTTATGAAATGAGTGAATGTAATTTATTGCTGTTTCAGAAATGAACAGTCAATCAACAGATCTTATTTCAAAAACATTTCAGCTAATAAGGCTTCGACTGAAAAAGTATAAGTTCAGAGTTGTCCAACAAAAGATGACCCCATTCCTATTGGGCATCGTGTTATGACATACAAGATCTTTCTTTTTTTTTGGGGGGGGGGCTACTACACAGGCTACATATCATTCAAGTGAGGTAGAACTGACTGGATCACTAAAACTCTTGATCTTCAGGGATTAGGGTTATATTTCATTTGCACAACCATTCCTGCCAACAGGAGGGGCACTTCAGAAAAGCAGCTGGAACATTGCTCCCCCACATCCAATTTCAAAACCATTTAGATGAAAAGATACTTAGCATAAATACCAGTTATATAGTGTAAATGGTTGGCATTACAGTGAAATTCTATTTACATAAAATTAGAAGGTTTGCAAGGAGGGCTGCAATGATTTGGGGACATCATTCAGTTATAGGCCCTCAGTTCAGATAGGAATGTCAAAAACTGCTGTTGGATTGCCTGCAAAGTATAGAATTTGAAGCCCAGATGCATTCTTTCTCACTAAAGAGTAATGGAAGCCTTAAAACATATACCTTGTTGGTGTTTTCTGTCAGTTACAAATGATACATAAAATAGAATACTTTCACTTAAACAACTGGCTGAAAATACATAGTGCCCACCCAGGAATGCCATAATTTAGTTAAGTGGAGCAGACCCAGAAATGACAAACTACAACGCAAAGGACCAGCATGCGATTGAAATAAACATGGGCATAAGCACTCTAACGCCAACCTAACATGCAAATGTCCTGCAGTCATGAGCAATGTATGAAAACGAAATGAGAAAGTTTTGCACAATTCAAATAAAACTACATGCACACTTTCAGGAACAGTGTCTGCAATAAGCAAAAACCTACCAGCACATACAAAAGAATCATGTATTTGTACAGGAAACTTATATATCTAGCTTATGCATACATGCTAAATGTGTGTTCTGCAATTCACAAAAAGTAGGAGTTCATTGACACACACGCTTGTAAAAAAAATAAAAAAATAGTAGTCTCTTATAATTGATCAAACACCAAAAAATTAAAAAGCTACCACTTAAATGGAAATTTAATGAACAATACTAAACAACTAGAAACCAGTTAGGGGCTAATAATTCCTATTTTACTTATGTGACTTTTGAGAGGAAGTGCTCTTTGTGGAGAAGGGCCCTCTGCCTCACACTTAACAGTGCGTCTTATGCCTGACATGGACACACACGATTCTCTTAGCAAAGTTATTCTGCATGTATCTGTAGTCTACATCAGGCAAGCTGTAACCATTTTATTATGCATGAATATACAATAATGACAGCTGTAAAAATACCCTTAGGCATGCACCTTTCAAACCAAGTCTGAGAGGTTCAGCAGTTTTAAGCATTCTATGTGGTGCAAATAGCATGGATTACAATGATCCAGTTTTCTTAGATTAGTCCGCGGTGGTGGTGCTGAGGAAGCATTGTCGCCTCACATTAAGATGCTGTCCAGTTCGTTCGATTCTCAGCTAGAGCGTCTTCTGCGTGGAGACATGCGTGAATGGGCGTACCTTCGTTGAAGGTTGTGTGTCAGGCCTGGCAAGCCGGTACGTGAAAATCAACTGCCAATCATTAGCGGACCGGAGTTCCGCTGTGGCGACCCCTAACCGGGAAAAGCCGAAAGACACAAACAAACAATATGTGAGGTGTTGTACAAGTTTTAAAATGAAACAGAGAAAGTGCACTACACTAAAATTGAATTATCTTTCTAAGTGTTGTCTTTTTATCAAAGATACAGGAATGTTTTTGCCTGCAGTCCAGTAAAGGGAAGAGGTTTTGCAAATTTAAAATGGTATTATGTAAAATATAATATTTCATTAAAGCAAAAATACAGAATGCAACAAGCCACAACAGAAAGTTATAATTTTAGACCAACATTCATATGTACTTTAGTACCCTGGTCTGTTTGTTAACACAGTAAAAATAATTCATGTTTGACTGAAGTACAACAGTTTTAGCCAGTGTTAAAGCAGCAAATCTGTTAATTTTTGAAGTTTAGGAAGAATGCTAAATATTAACTGCATTTATACTTGGCATTGCCTACTTTTTCCTGCCCTTTGCATGAGACTCTAAGCAGAAGTTCAAGCCTATCTGTTGGATTAGGCATAATGGTTAAGGTCTTCAAATCAATGACACAAGGTACAGGGTTGGAATTCTCTACCCCATCCCATTTGTTCTTATTCAATACTTTGTTGCATCTAGACAACCAAATATAATTTTCCCCATTTATCCTATATCCAATTTACCCCACCAATCCTTTCGAAATACCTTACAACAACCATATACTCATGCATATCAACTGTTTTAATATCCTCATACTTCAATACATCAGTCTCCAAGATACTTTCAGCCTTTCACACTAAACAGTGTTCCTTCATTAACTGCTTGTACTTCACAACAGCCTTAACTGGAAACCTACTAAGCTGCATAAATAATCCTCTCACTCGAATACCCCCCACCCCCACCCCAGCTAAAAGGCTTCCTGATTCAGGAGAAATGCAGCCAGTTAAAAAAAGAGCAAAGATATTTAGGATGTTATTAGATAATACCCTCCCATTTCAAAACCATACAATTCTCATAACCTCAAGAAACCTTCAATACCTAAAAGGCAGCTGCACAGAACTTTACTGCAAACCAGTGAAAGCAAAACTCAGATTTTTTTTAACTAGCAAAAAGGAGCATCACAGGCTCAACAATAATGAAAGCTAGAAGGCTCTCAGTTTCTGCTAGGGCCAAATACTCAAACTCGCTAATCTTTATTTCTAGGTAATAACTCCATGTCAAAATTGTTACCTATTACATAACAGATGGTTTTAAACTCAGTAGACTTCAATAAACTTTGGCAGCCTGAAAAAGGTCTTTCACTCAAATGGCCACCAACTACGGGAAAAGTTTTACCTACTGAAATTATTTTTTCACAAACATTACCATTACTTAAGGGGGGGGGGGTACATTTCAGAAATTTTGGAAAATTGTTCTCAAAAATCTTTCAGTTTTACAAACGTTGTTCACATTTGTTTACTTGTCTGTTCTCCTCTTGCCAAACGGTAACTCATTTTGATATTCAGTGTTTTTATCATTATTGTTATTATTTTGTCTGAATGCAGAATATTTTCTACATTACATCAAGGGTTGCTGCTACTTTGCCATGTACCTTTGTCTATGTAGCTCTGTGCATTTGAATTTTCTCTGGGGGCCCATGCTGTGGCTGCAAAGGGTCCTGTACCAGTCCACTTACCTCATTAACAAAAATAAATAAATGACAGCTGTAGCTGATAAATTTGACAAACCATATTTTGCAGAAACACCCGCAATTTGTAGTAACCTCACTGGAGTTACAGGCATATCATAAGAAAAGCCAAAACTCTGGTATATGACGGCAGACAGCAACATCTCTGTCCAAAGTTCCACTGTGGAAAACAAATGGGTTATTAGGTAATTGGGTGAGATCTTGAGTGCTGATGGTTCGGGCAATAAGGGATGACATAAGTCATTCTTTCTACTAGCCTAACTAATACTATCGCACAGCACTTACCAGAAATCACTACAGATAAAGAGGCATTTATCTTACAGTTTTCAGTTCCAAGATGCTTGAACTTTTGACTGAATAAAGATGGGAAACAAAGTAAATAATGGTTCAAGGCACATCAGTAATGCCAGAAGTGCATAATAGTAATAGAGATTTCACTGTTATTTTGTACTGGGGTATATATATTTATGACCGAGGGGAAAGCAGAAGATTAACTACTGAAGCTAAGTGAGAAGCCCAGCTATTACTCATTGATGCAATAGCCCTCATACAAAACAGATCAGTACATTAAGACTTTACAGCATAAACTCTAAAAAGGTAAATCAAATGAGAAACAAAACTTACTGTGTAGATATGATTTACAACAGGATGTGGCATCAAAGATTTATAGTCTGATATGGGAGGGGGGAATGACTGTTGGAGAAATTTCACATGAGAAATAGTCTACTACAGTGCGACCTCCGCATGCTTGTCAACAATTGTGTTGAATGTCAACAATGGATGATGTATCTGATTAATCAGAACTAGATAATGGTTTGCAAACACAGTGCAATTTTGTCTTTCAATGAAGAGCATCACAGCTACTATGAAACATCAGGAATACATTTCTGATGCATTATTTTGTTAATGTTCTGCTGGATGTTATCCTAGTTAAAGGCTAAAGGAATGCAAGACTCAAAATTAAGGAATTTACCAGACACACTAAACAGTAGCAAAGAAAAGAATTTATACAAAGGTTTTAAATATCTACAATATGTTTGTGCTTTCTAAGCAAGTTACTTCAGGAATGGAGATTAGACATTTTAATACCTACCTCAATAAGCTGCTTGGCAAAATTCCACGACTGTTCAGAAACCTGTTCTTCATCTAAAGCTGCCTGAAGGAACGGCAGAACCTTTTCATCTAGCCATGTGCCACTGCATTCAAGAACCACAAGATATGTTCTTTCACCATCACAAAACTATGAAAAATACAAAAGAAATGTATTTATACTGAAACCTCCCTCAAATCCAAAAAGTTTTTTTCAACTGCATTTGATACACATTCATTTTTTGTAACACCATGTCATTTCTAACTTGTACAGCAATGCCATATGGAAATCTATTCACCAGGCAGCACGGAAAACAACCATCAACTTATCACTGCCACCTACTGAAAAAAAAAAGTTAAAAAAATAAATACACATGTGTATATGTCTAGAACTATATGTATATACACACACACACACACACACATGTATACATACATACACGCACACACACACACACACATACACACACACACACACACACACACACACACACACACACACATATATATATATACATATATATATATATATATATATATATATATATCTAGATATATATATATATCTATATATATATATATATATATATATGTATATGTGGGTTCCCGTCAGAATTTAGAATTTCCAAAACCTTGAAATCGAAGTTTTAGAACTTTGAAATTCTGAATGGAGATCTGCATACAACGC